>NW_027337840.1:0-1862 GCF_000331145.2 Cicer arietinum | reverse complement strand
CATTAAAAAGTCAAGATCACTCAAGGGAAATCAATAAATCTCACTATAACATCAAATCATCTACGAGAAATTATCACCACACACGATACATATTAATCACAACAAACACAATCAATTAAGTAAATAGTATCATATTATAACATCAAATTCACTCAAGTAAGATAATCATCTCATTATAATATGCATCAAATCATCTAAGAGTAATTATTATTACTTTTGAAACACATCAATCACCACAAAACAATCACAAGTAAATGCAATGCTATGCATGAGCTTAGACTCTACTTCACAATGTGGTACCATTCTAACTCTGAAGTACTTGGTTAGGAGGCTTGATACTATGCCACCATCCCGGTGGACGGACAATTCAAATTGGCCCTGTCCTCATAGATCCCCTCAACTCAACCCGAGACACATATACGTGACAGTCGAGGTAAACGTGTGTTGCGTGGTAGCTCCCGACATTTGGAGTGCTACCTCCAAGTCACCTAGGAATTCCCCACCCGAATACCTCCAAGGTCTAACAATCTTGCCTTAAGGCTCGACAGCAGACCGCCACGATCAGGCTCATTCAGTTGTACTTCCCCGGAATCACTAGGCTTGTCAGGCCCTACCTATATGATGACAAAATAATCTCCACTTCACAAATTCACAATATTTATTTTCTCCCCTCGTTGGTATATGATACTCCATTAATACCGTCATCTCAGACACAAATTGAAATCACAATATTCTCATCACAATTTATAACATCACTATAATTAATCACACATCATCATCATCATCACATAAACTCATCACAATTTATAGAATCACTATCATCAACCATACAGCAACACATATATTCATCACAAATTTATCACATCACCATTATTAATCATACATTATCATCATTACATATAATTATCACAACACATCTATTTTCATTATAACATCATTTAAACTCTTCTAATCAAACATATGAATAAAATTAATTCAACAACCAATATCACAATAATATCACACACCACACATTTAAAGAAATTAAATCAAATATCACAATAATATCAAATGCCACACATTTAACGAAATTAAATCAAATATCACCATAATATCAAATGCCACACATTCAAACAAATTAAATCAACCAACACCCTACAAATATTTCTATTCTATATTTTAATCTCACAATTTCCATATTTGCACATTAATTAATTTATCCCTCAAAGGGCTACTGCCATACGTAGCGAGCCCCAGATGAATTGTTGGGAAATACGGTTTTCCCGTTCATCTCATAATATATTACACTCATGAATTCAAACGCTCTCTCACCCCTTACCTTATTTCGACGCTTTCACATATCAATATGATTCGACGCCCAAACAGTCTTTGTTCTTTGACTCTTTGTCCTTCAATCAATCTAACTCGACAATTTATGGGTAAACGTCAAAAATAAATTATGAGGAGATATTCTAAAAAACTAAATTCGAAAATCGGTCAAAGAAAATTACCGTAAATCAAAAAACCAATCAATGGATAATATAGCCACTTTTCACACGGTCGTTTTGGCGTTGGTTTCACTAAAATCAGACTTACGGTGAAGGAGAACGGTGCAAAATAACGAATTCTACAAACGAAGAAGTCGGGTATTATTGTTCCAATAAAATGACAGTATAACCCCACTCTTAAAAGATCAATTAATAATAAATAATTAAAAGTAAATATTCCAATACTTAGATATTAAAATAAAATTATGACCTCATAAAATCAAAATTCCATAATTCAATTATTTATAAAAAAAATATTATTGTAAATTAAATTGGGAAAAAATAATAATTTTCTCATTTTCCTAGCTTTAGAAATTGTTTAGAAATAAACTACAT
>NW_027337839.1:572-2074 GCF_000331145.2 Cicer arietinum | reverse complement strand
GTGCATCCAATAAGTTCATTTGTGTCATAGGACGAACATTTAGGTCATTTTCGTCCTCTCTAGTCTTATTCTTCTCCAATTAGGGTTTTTAATTAATATTGTGCATCCAATATGTTCATTTCTGTCATTCGATTAACTTTTAGGTCATTTTCATCCTCCCTAGGCTTATTCTTCTCAAATTAGGGCTTTTAACCAATCTTGTGCATCCAATAAGTTCATTTTTGTCATTGGATTAACATTTAGGTCATTTTCGTCCTCCCTAGGTTTATTCTAGTCCAATTAGGTATTTTAACCAATCTTGTGCATCCAATAGGTGTGTTTGTGTCATTAGATGAACATTTAAGTACTTTTTGTCCTCCATAGGCTTATTCTTGTCCAATTATGGTTTTTAACCAATCTTGTGCATGCAATAAGTTCATTTGTGTCATTGGATTAACATTTAGGTCATTTTCGTCCTCCCTAGGTTTATTCTTGTCCAATTAGGGTTTTTAACCAATCTTGTGCATCCAACAGGTTTGTTTGTGTCCTTGAGTGAACATTTAGGTCATTTTCGTCCTCCGTAGACTTATTCTACTCCAATTAAGGTTACTAACCAATCTTGTGCATGCAATAAGTTCATTTGTGTCATTGAATTAACATTTAGGTCATTTTCGTCAACCCTAGCCTTATGCTTGTCCAATTAGGATTTTTAACCAATCTTGTGCATCCTATAGGTGTGTTTGTGTCATTGGATGAACATTTTGGTCATTTTCATCCTCCCTAGGCTTATTCTTGTCCAATTAGGGTTTTTAACCAATCTTGTGCATCCAACAGGTGTGTTTGTGTCCTTGGGTGAACATTTAGGTCATTTTCGTCCTCCCTAGGCTTATTCTTGTCCAATTAGGGTTTTTAACCAATCTTGTGCATCCAACAGGTGTGTTTGTGTCCTTGGGTGAACATTTAGGTCATTTTCGTCCTCCCTAGGCTTATTCTTGTCCAATTAGGGTTTTTAACCAATCTTGTGCATCCAACAGGTGTGTTTGTGTCCTTGGGTGAACATTTAGGTCATTTTCGTCCTCCCTAGGCTTATTCTTGTCCAATTAGGGTTTTTAACCAATCTTGTGCATCCAACAGGTGTGTTTGTGTCCTTGGGTGAACATTTAGGTCATTTTCGTCCTCCCTAGGCTTATTCTTGTCCAATTAGGGTTTTTAACCAATCTTGTGCATCCAATAAGTTCATTTGTGTCATAGGTCGAACATTTAGGTCATTTTCGTCCTCTCTAGGCTTATTCTTCTCCAATTAGGGTTTTTAATTAATCTTGTGCATCCAATATGTTCATTTATGTCATTGGATTAACTTTTAGGTCATTTTCATCCTCCACAGGTTTATTCTAGTCCAATTAGGTATTTTAACCAATCTTGTGTATCCAATAGGTGTGTTTGTGTCATTGGATGAACATTTAGGTCCTTTTTGTCCTCCCTAGGCTTATTCTTGTCCAATTAGGGTTTTTAACCAATCTTGT
>NW_027337839.1:0-264 GCF_000331145.2 Cicer arietinum | reverse complement strand
GGTGTGTTTGTGTCATTGGATGAAAATTTAGGTCATTTTCGTCCTCCCTAGACTTATTCTTGTCCAATTAAGGTTTTTAACCAATCTTGTGCATGCAATAAGTTCATTTGTATCATTGGATTAACATTTAGGTAATTTTCGTCAACCCTTGCCTTATGCTTATCCAATTAGGGTTTTTCACCAATCTTGTGCATCCTATTAGAGTGTTTGTGTCACTGGATGAACATTTTGATCATTTTCGTCCTCTCTAGACTTATTCTTGTC
>NW_027337838.1:774-1202 GCF_000331145.2 Cicer arietinum | reverse complement strand
GAAATTCCAGGATTGCCACCGGTAAGAGAAGTGAAATTTTTCATTGATTTGCACCCAGGGACGGGACCAATTTCAATGGCACTGTATCGAATGTCGCCATTGGAATTAAATGAGCTCAAAAGTCAAATTGAAGACTTGTTGGAGAGAAAATTTATAAGACCGAGTGTATCACCGTGGGGAGCTCCAGTTTTGCTAGTTAAGAAGAAGGACAGAAGCTCGCGCTTATGTGTGGATTATAGAAAGCTTAATAAGGCAACTATTAAGAATCGTTATCCTTTGCCACGCATCGATGATTTAATGGATCAATTGAGAGGGGCCGCGATATTTTCGAAGATTGACTTGAAGTCGGGTTACCATCAGATTCGAGTAAGGGAAGGAGATATTCAGAAAACTGCTTTCAGAACCCGTTATGGACATTATGAATATCT
>NW_027337838.1:0-303 GCF_000331145.2 Cicer arietinum | reverse complement strand
TTGGTATTACCGCAATCAGAAGAACCCTATGAAGTTTATTGTGATGCATCTCACCAAGGTTTGGGATGTGTTCTGATGCAACACAAGAAAGCTGTGGCTTATGCCTCAAGACAACTGAAGATTCATGAGAGAAACTATCCTACCCATCATTTGGAGCTTGCCGCAGTTGTTTTTGCATTGAAGATCTGGAGGCACTATTTATATGGGTGCACGTTCAACGTGTTCAGTGACCATAAAAGTTTGAAATATTTGTTTGATCAGAAGGAGTTGAACATGCACCAGAGACGATGGATGGAGACTCTC
>NW_027337837.1:0-2229 GCF_000331145.2 Cicer arietinum | reverse complement strand
TAATGACATAGTTGGAAAACAGATCTTTGTAACAAAGGTTTTGCTCAATGTCATTGGCATTTACTTTTAATGTTAACTTAGGTTATTCATGTTAACTTATTCATGTATTTTATTTTTTATTCTTTTTTATATCTCTACTCTTTTAATATATTTATTAGTTTTGATTAATTTCATGACATTTATCAATGTTAACATTTTCTTACCATCCAATTTTTACCATTTAACTAGCTTATTTTTACTATTTTATTAGTTTTTTTTTATCAATTAATGTTTTGTATCAAATAAATCTGATAATCCTCGATTGTTGAGTGTTTGATTTTTATATTTGATAAATTAATTTTTCTAAAGACGATAACAAAATTCATACGTACTAAACAAATATGAAAAAAGATAACCACTTTGAATTCAAACAGTCACGACATCAAATCAAATATTTTTACCCTTCAAATAACATTTAAATTGATAGTTCAATTAAATATTTGATTTAATCAACTAAGTAATTACCTAATCGAATAACGGTTTAAATTAATTGATTATTTGTGTTATTTGTTACAGTATTTTTCGTAAATAATCATTAAAAAAAAATTACTTTTGTGGTTACAATTTTTATAGAGGTTTCTATACAACTAATTAATATTGTTTTGTTACATCAGTAAAGTAATGTTATCGAAAAACAATTTGTTATTGAATATTACACAATTTTAGAGATACAAGTTGTGCAGAAAAGTTGAAGTTTTTATGCAAATACAATTTTATTATATATTTTCATGTTTATCAGTAGAAAAATCAACTATTGATATCATGATATATAATAACAAATTGAACATAAAAAGTCACAGTAAGCTCATTGTGTATAGTCAAACATCATCTGTATATGTAACTATCAAGAACATATATAAACAAATACTAACATTATATCATTGCACTAAAATTCCAAATAACCTAATATATAACAAGCACTAAATCTTTTAAACTAGTACCTCTCTTGGTTTATTTTTTTACACTCGTCTTGATGGTCAAAATTTTATTTTTACCCTTTTTAAAATTATTGTGATTCTTTGTACGTTTTAAAAAGATAAAAATATACTTTGAACTCTCAAATTTCAAAATATAGCAATTTTGGCATCCTATTTTATTATATGTTTATTTTAATTAATAATAAACAAAGTTGACAAATTTTTTTAAAAGAAATTAAAAAAAAAATGAAGCTACAATATTAAAAAAATAAATTTGCAATTTAAGAAAAAAAATAAATGTCAATGTTTAAAAAATAAATTAGCTAGAAATTTAAAAAAATAAAGAAATGGTATATTTTGAAATTTGAGAGTTCAATTCAAAGGGTTTGGTTATGAGTGTAAAAAAGCTTACTTACACTGACAGTAAATCTCAAAGTGTTGATTAGGTGGTTTTTTTAATCATGGTTTATATAAAATTTGGCTTAATTGTAATTTTAGTCCTCCTATTTTAACAATTGACGAAATCGGTTATCTTATTTTAAAATCTGAAAGTGTTGATCTCTTGTTATGATTTTTTTGACTAAAAAATGACGATGTAATATCATTTAAATAACATGACATACGATACTATGATATAGTATAATCAACACACATGAAATTGCAATAAAATCCTATAAAAACATAATTTTCAACTTCAAAAAAATTTATTTATTTTATTTTATTAATGACATATGAAAAATTAATGCATCTAGATGATTCTATATCATAAAATTGTATGTTACGTAATTTAAAATATGTTAAATCATTATTTTATAGTTCAAAAATTTGAGAGAGACATCAAAAGTATCGTCTTTTAAAACTAGGAGTCTAATATCGTGAATCAATAGAGGGACTAAAATTACAATTAAGCCTAATTATTTAGTAGGACGATAAAAACAATGGTTCCGATTCACAGTCGGTGTAAAACTAATTTACATTAACAATCCCGAGAAATACAAAGTATTGTCTCATTAAAAAGCTTATAAAAAAACTTATAGGGATAAAACTATGATGAAGAAAAAGAGTGGACAAACACTTACATACATTAGCAAAATCTATATTTAGAAAGACCAATTAAGTTTCTATTGAAAACATCAAAAATATTATAAACAAAAGTATCTCACAATGACTTTTAATAATGTGAAGTCTCAAATTAGCAATCTTGTCCGCACAACATGTAGTGTGGTCATAATTCACAAATTCACAATAAAACAACCCAAGGAAGCAATAGAGG
>NW_027337836.1:0-1439 GCF_000331145.2 Cicer arietinum | reverse complement strand
AGGTGTGTTTGTGTCATTGGTTGAATATTTAGGTCATTTTCGTCCTTCCTACACTTATTCTTGACCAACTAGGGGTTTTAACCAATCTTGTGCTTCCCTGTCGTGTGTTTGTGTCATTGGATGAACATTTATGTCATTTTCGTCCTCCCTAGGTTTGTTCTAGTCCAATTAGGGTTTTTAACCAATCTTGTGCATCCAATAGGTGTGTTTCTGTCATTGGATGAACATTTATGTCATTTTCGTCCTCCCTAGGTTTGTTCTAGTCCAATTAGGGTTTTTAACCAATCTTGTGCATCCAATAGGTGTGTTTCTGTCATTGGATGAACATTTATGTCATTTTCGTCCTCCCTAGGTTTGTTCTAGTCCAATTAGGGTTTTTAACCAATCTTGTGCATCCAATAGGTGTGTTTCTGTCATTGGATGAACATTTATGTCATTTTCGTCCTCCCTAGGTTTGTTCTAGTCCAATTAGGGTTTTTAACCAATCTTGTGCATCCAATAGGTGTGTTTCTGTCATTGGATGAACATTTATGTCATTTTCGTCCTCCCTAGGTTTGTTCTAGTCCAATTAGGGTTTTTAACCAATCTTGTGCATCCAATAGGTGTGTTTCTGTCATTGGATGAACATTTATGTCATTTTCGTCCTCCCTAGGTTTGTTCTAGTCCAATTAGGGTTTTTAACCAATCTTGTGCATCCAATAGGTGTGTTTCTGTCATTGGATGAACATTTATGTCATTTTCGTCCTCCCTAGGTTTGTTCTAGTCCAATTAGGGTTTTTAACCAATCTTGTGCATCCAATAGGTGTGTTTCTGTCATTGGATGAACATTTATGTCATTTTCGTCCTCCCTAGGTTTGTTCTAGTCCAATTAGGGTTTTTAACCAATCTTGTGCATCCAATAGGTGTGTTTCTGTCATTGGATGAACATTTATGTCATTTTCGTCCTCCCTAGGTTTGTTCTAGTCCAATTAGGGTTTTTAACCAATCTTGTGCATCCAATAGGTGTGTTTCTGTCATTGGATGAACATTTATGTCATTTTCGTCCTCCCTAGGTTTGTTCTAGTCCAATTAGGGTTTTTAACCAATCTTGTGCATCCAATAGGTGTGTTTCTGTCATTTTTAGGTCATCTTCGTCCTACCTAGGTCTGTTCTAGTCCAATTTGGGTTTTTAATCAATCTTGTGCATCCAATAGGTGTGTTTGTGTCATTGGATGAACGTTTAGGTAATTTTCGTCATTCCTAGACTTATTCTTGTCCAATTAGGGTTTTTAACCAATCTTGTGCATCTAATAGGTGTGTTTATGTCATTGGATGAATATTTAGGTCATTTTTTTGACCTCGCTAGATTTATTCTAATCCAATTAGGGTTTTTAACAAATCTTGTGCGTCCAATAGGTGTGTTTGTGTTATTGGAAGAACATTTAGGTCATTTTCGTCCA
>NW_027337835.1:0-1697 GCF_000331145.2 Cicer arietinum | reverse complement strand
TAAAATAAGATATCATATAAAGTCAAATTCTTTAAAATATAATGTTAAATTTTAAAATATAATTTCATGTTATTGTCCTATTAATTCGTTAGTCTATTTAAAAATATATCTAATTACTTATTAAAAAATGTTAAAACGAAATAAGCTTTTATCCTAGTAAAAACTAGTTTAAACATAAATCTATGATACATAATATACCATATTTGTACCTTAGATTTTTTACTAGATAGTTCTTTAAGTCTTATAAAACATAGTTTCGCATTTCATATTTTCACTCCTAGTAATATATAATAAGAGCATAAGTATAATCCCAAACATTTGGTAAAATAGAATATATTAATTAGAGAATTAGCTTTTGTACCCCCCATTTAAACTTATACCCCCCTAACTTAATGTTTTTTTGAGTGAAATACCCAAAATAACCCTAAAAAAAACAGTAAAAGTCAAAATAAGAAAAAAAATGAAAACAGTTTACCCCACACTTGAAAAATCCGGAAAAAAAGTTTTTACCGGAAATTTCAAGAGGATTGAAATTTCCGGTAGCTCAAAATGCATACCGGAAATTTGAAAAATCCGGTAGTTCAAAATCAATACCGGAAATTTCAAATTTCTGAATGCATTCCCGGAAATTTCATTTTTGAAATTTCCTGTATGCATTTTGAACTACCGGAAATTTCAAATTTTTGGTTTGTGTACCGGAAATTTCATTCCTTTTTGAAATTTCCTGTACATTGTGTAATTTTTTTTTTTTGTTAATTTTTTTAATTTTTGTTTATTGAATTGTGTTAGTGAGGACCAGAGGAGGAAAATCTGACGGTGGTGATCATTCGGGAGTTCGGCTTCCTACACAATCAAATAGGAGAGCTACTGTTGAAAAAAGGAGAAAGAGAAATGAGGAAAGGCAGGCGCCCCAAGATGAGCAGCCCCAACAAAATCTTATGTTTGATGTAGAACAGGATGAGCAGCCCCAGCACGATCATGTGTTTTATGATGAACATGATCAGCAGCAACAACAGTTTGATGATGAACATGGTTAGCAGCACCAGCCTGAAGAACCCATGTTTCCTGGAGGTCCTTATGATCTTTCTGTCCTTATAGATTATGAGCATCATATTGCAATTAATGTGTGGAATGGACAGGTTAGTAAATAATTTATTTTATTACATATTATAATATATTTGTAGTATAGGTTATTTTATTACACATTATAATTTATTTGTAGTATAAGATTATAATATATTTTTAATTGTGTTATTTTTAATTAAACAGGATAGACGTGCCTTGAAAGTTGTTTCGAATGGCAAAAAGCAAGACAAATTCATTGATATTAGATATCATTTACCTGCTCAAATAGATCATTGGATTAATATATCTGGATTACGTCCTCTGAGAAGATGTAGTTTGCATATGATTGACGGTAATATGATATCTACTTTTGCTGAGAGATGGCACACAAAGACTAGTTCATTTCACCTGCCATTTGGTGAAATGACTATTACTCTTGACGACGTCAAGGGTCTTTTGAGCATCCCATGTACTTGAGAGTTTTTCACACCTCCCACAAATGTCAATGAAGATTTGGCAATTGCTGCTGCTGTTGAGTTGTTGGGGATTACATATGATGAAGCTGTCACTGATGTTGAGACAAAATCTCTCAAATGATTTTAATGATAACAAAATTACTTAAGAGATTATGA
>NW_027337834.1:19814-20319 GCF_000331145.2 Cicer arietinum | reverse complement strand
GGTTAAAAACCCTAATTGGACAAGCATAAGGCTAGGGTTGACGAAAATGACCTTAATGTTAATTCAATGACACAAATGAACTAATTGCATACACAAGATTGGTAAAAACCTTAATTGGACTAGAATAAGTCTAGGGAGGACGAAAATGACCTAAATGTTCATCCAATGACACAAACACACCTATTGGATGCACAAGATTTGTTAAAAACCCTAATTGAACTAGAATAAACTCGAGAAGACGAAAATAACTTAAATGTTAATCCAATGACACAAATGAACTTATTAGATGCACAAGATTGGTTTAAAACCCTAATTGGACAAAAATAAGCCTAAGGAGGACAAAAATGAATTAAATGTTCATCCAATGACACAAACACACCTATTGGATGCACAAGATTGGTTAAAAACCCTAATTGGGCTAGAATAAACCTAGGGAGGACGAAAATGACCTAAATGTTAATCCAATGACACAAATGAACATATTGGATACACAAGATTGGTTAAA
>NW_027337834.1:0-324 GCF_000331145.2 Cicer arietinum | reverse complement strand
GAATAAGCCTAGGGAGGACGAAAATGACCAAAATGTTAATCCAATGACAGAAATGAACTAATTGGATGCACAAGATTGGTTAAAAACCCTAATTGGAGAAGAATAGGCCTAGGGAGGACGAAAATGACCTAAATGTTCATCCAATGACACAAATGAAATTATTGTATGCACAAGATTGGTTAAAAACCCTAATTAGACAAGAATAAGTCTAGAGAGGACGAAAATGACCTAAATGTTCGTTCAACGACAGAAACACACCTCTGGGATGCACAAGATTGGTTAAAAACCCTAATTGGACTGGAATAAACCTAGGGAGGACGAAAA
>NW_027337833.1:3022-3445 GCF_000331145.2 Cicer arietinum | reverse complement strand
ATAAGTCTTGGTAGGACGAAAATGACCTAAATGTTCATCCAATGACACAAACACACCTATTGTGTGGACAAGATTGGTTAAAAACCCTAATTGGACAAGAATAACTGAAGGGAAGACGAAAATAACCTAAATTTTCATCCAACGACAAAAACACACCTATTGTATGCACAAGATTGGTTAAAAACCCTAGTTGGATAAGAATAAGTCTAGGGAGGACAAAAATGACATAAATGTTCATCCAATGACCCAAACACACCTATTGGATGCACAAGATTGGTTAAAAATCCTAATTGTACAAGAATAACCCTAGGGAGGACGAAATTGACCTAAATCTTCATCCAATGACACAAACACACCTATTGAATGTACAAGATTGGGTAAAAACCCTAATTGGACTAGAATAAACCTAGGGAGGACGAAAAT
>NW_027337833.1:0-2820 GCF_000331145.2 Cicer arietinum | reverse complement strand
GACCTAAATGTTCATCCAATGACACAAATGAACTTATTGGATGCACTAGATTGGTTAAAAACCCTAATTGGACAAGAATAAGCCAAGGGAGAACGAAAATGCCCTAAATGTTCATCCAATGACACAAATTGTAACGCCCCGGATTTTGATCCAAGACATTACTTAAAAATATTTATTTTCTTTCAAAAACGGCTTAATTTTTTTTTTTAAAGTAGTTCATCATATAATAAATAAAATTTCTCTTGTAAATAGTTTAATTCCATTTTAAAAAAAATACCACAATGCGATTTATCAGATATTATTATTTGTAAAGACAATTTACTAATTGTAGAAAATGTTCGCTCAAAAATAGAATAACTCAAGTTTTTCCTAGCAGAAGGACTCCGCCTCCGCGCCTCCGCATTTCTATTAAAAATCAACGATGAGAAATAAATAAACTTAAAAATTGTATCACAACGGTTTTATCACTACAAACATTATTATTATTATTTTATTAAAGTACCCCTTTTTCCCACGCGCGTGCGCCAAGCAAACGTCATTCATGCAACCCTTCAAGATCGTTAGTACCTAAATGTTGGTGTAAGGGGTCAGTTCATCCCACGGCAAAATTAGACCAAATAATAAGTTAACAACCATAAAATATAAATATAGAATCCTTTTGTAATAAAAGATTTAGAGAAAATGATTTTTATAATTCATAAGGTGTACCAAAAATTATAAAATATATCTAAACAACAAGTAGTAACTCACCTTAGAATAAATAATTATATAAAAATAATAATGGCAATAAAATGTATGCAAATTATGCATGTCCTAAACATACATGATCCGGATATAGCCAGCCACTAAGGCGTCCACACAGAAGTCACCCATACAAAGGGGAAAAAATAACCCAGCCACTAAGGCGTCCACAAAGATGCATATGGTATGTCATGACAATGATAATGATGTTCAAAATGTACAAATCGCTAGCCACTTAGGCAACCACAAAGAAAACTATTCATTAATGCATTCAAAAATCAATTTCCTCATATTGGTAAATGAAAAATAAACTTTTCATCAATTTCATCAAAACACGTATATTGTTCATAAAAGTCAAGTTTTAAAATTTAAATACTCAAGAATCAAGGATTAAAATTAAATACATCATAATAAACATGTTAATGACTACATCATTATAAAAATTATAACTTTATAAGTAAGTACTCTAAAACATGTATGGCATTGAACGTTTTCACAACAAACATATTGATGAAGGAATGGTAATAAAATATAATTCTATAATTAATTTCATCAAAATAGAGATATTACTCAAAAGAAACAATCAAAGCATGATAGTTAATTTCTTTACGACGGAAATAAAATCGACATTTTTCTTTTAATACATTCAGACACCATATCAATATCTTACGAATCGCTAATTTAATATCTAACCTAACTCTGCATGGGGAAAAGCCCTTACCTTGGACGCTTTCCTTCCACGTACCACTATATAGTCCTCGAAAGTCTCACCAAGGTGAATAAAAGTTTATAGCTCCGATAAAAACTAGGGAATGTAAGGATGGTTGTTTGAGTAGCTTAGAAATTTTTTGAGATAAATGTAGTGTTGGTAATGCGTGTGAGTGATTATGACTTATTTTCCTCTACTGTAAGTTTAATCGTGTCCTAAGAAGGAGAGGTGTATGTGACTAATAAAGGAGGCATAAAGCTGATCAGAGAGAATGAATAATTCTCTTCATTGAGTTTAATTGCACACATGAATAAGGAATTAAATTGGAATAATGCCATTCAATGACCAACCGTTAAGAATTAATTGGCATTCATGTATTTATTCTTGCTAGTTACACATTTGAATGGACACAATATAAATTAAATTTTATAAAATATAATTATAAAAATAGTAGTGTGAGTGATTAAATTTGACTTAGTCAAAATTGGCTTGGTCATTGTTCACTCTAAGACAAATATTTCTACGAGTTTTAATTTGTCAATAATAAAAATCCCGTTCACTCTAAGACAAATATTTCTACGAGTTTTAATTAGTCAATAATAAAAATCCCAATAATAAATTATTTAATATGAAAATACTTTATCATATAATTAAACATTCAAAGAATAATTATCTTACTATCGTCACACTAAATTAATAAAAGGATAAACAAAACTAATGATTTTAAATTAATTAATAAAAAAAAAGGGTGTTACACAAATACACCTAATGGATGCACAAGATTGGTTAAAAACTCTAGTTCGATAACAATAAGTCTAGGGAGGACGAAAATAACCTAAATGTTAATCCATTCACACAAACACACCTATTGGATGCACAAGATTGGTTAAAAACCCTAATTGGACAACAATAAGCCTAGGGAGGACGAAAATGACCTAAATGTTCATCCATTGACACAAATGAACTTATTGGATGCACAAGATTGGTTAAAAACCCTAATTGGACAAGAATAAGCCCAGGGAGGACGAAAATGACCTAAATGTTCATCCATTGACACGAATGAACTTATTGGATGCACAAGATTGGTTAAAAACCCTAATTGGACAAGAATAAGCCCAGGGTGGACGAAAATGCCCTAAATGTTCATCCAATGACACAAATACACCTATTGTATGCACAAGATTGGTTAAAAACTATAGTTGGAAAAGAATAAGTCTAAGGAGGACGAAAATAACCTAAATGTTAATCCATTCACACAAACAATTGTATTGAATGCACAAAATTGGTTAAAAACCCTAATTGGACTTGAACAAACCTAGGGAGGACGAAAATGAACTAAATGTTCATCCAATGACACAAACACACCTATT
>NW_027337832.1:0-1122 GCF_000331145.2 Cicer arietinum | reverse complement strand
CAAGGAGGACGAAAATAACTTAAATGTTAATCCAATGACACAAATGAACTTATTAGATGCACATGATTTGTTAAATACCCTAATTGGACAAGCATAAGACTAGGGAGGACGAAAATGACCTAAATGTTCATCAAATGACACAAACTCACCTATTGGATGCACAAGATTGGTTAAAAACCTTAATTGGACTGGAATAAACCTAGGGAGGACGAAAATGACCTAAATGTTAATCCAATGACACAATTGATCATATTGGATGCAAAAGATTGATTAAAAACCCTAATTGGGCAAGAATAATCCTAGGGAGGACGAAAATGACCTAAATGTTCATCCAATGACACAAATGAACACATTGGATGCACGAGATTGGTTAAAAACCCTAATTGGACAAGAACTAGCCTATGGAGGACGAAAATGACCTAAATGTTCATCCTATGACACAAATGAACTTATTGGATGCACAAGATTGGTTAAAAACCCTAATTGGTCAAGAATAAGCCTAGGGAGGACGAATGTGACCTAAATGTTAATCCAATGACACAAATGAACTTATTGCATGCACAAGATTGGTTAAAAACCCAAATTGGACAAGAATAAGCCTATGGAGGACGAAAGTGACCTAAATGTTCATCCAATGACACAAATGAACTTATTGTATGCACAAGATTGGTTAAAAACCTTAATTAGACAAGAATAAGTCTCGGGAGGACGAAAATGACCTAAATGTTCATCCAATGACACAAACACACCTGTTGGATGCACAAGATTGGTTAAAAACCCTAATTGGAGAAGAATAAACCTAGGGAGGACGAAAATGACCTAAATGTTAATCCAATGACACAAATGAACTTATTGGATGCACAAGATTGGTTAAAAACCCTAATTGGACAAGAATAAGTCTAGGGAGGACGAAAATGACCTAAATGTTCAACCAATGACACAAACACACCTATAAGATGCACAAGATTGGTTAAAAACCCTAATCTGACAAGCATAAGGCTAGGGTTGATGAAAATGACCTAAATTTTAATTCAATGACACAAATGAACTTGTTGCATTCACAAGATTGGTTAAAAACCTTAATTGGACAAGAATAAGTCTAGGTAAGACGAAAATGACCTA
>NW_027337831.1:7730-10973 GCF_000331145.2 Cicer arietinum | reverse complement strand
TAACATATAATTGATAAATTAGTTTATAATTAATGAATTAGTTGATAGCAGTTATATCTGATTTCAGCAAATTTTCCGTGTAATTTAGATTTAGTTTGGTAAAATATAATTCAACGTATATTTAATTATTTTTAAATTAACAATGTAAATTAAACTGAAAAGATTTAGTTATCTAATTGAATTAAATTAATAATTTAAAATATATAAATTACAGAAAAATGCAAAAAAATTGTATTTATAATGAACCGTGTTTTCATAATCCACGTCTTGCCTAGCAACCTTAGCCCCATCTGCATGATTCTCCTTTGGTTTCGTTCTACGCTCTCTTGCGAAATGCCCAAGCTTTTGACAATTGTAACACTTCTTGGTACTTTTGTCGAACGGCCTATAGTTGTCTTGACCACCACCTTTGGAACTGCCCTCACCTTTCCTTGAATTTTGTGACTCTTTTCCATCAAAATTCTGGAAATTCTTCTTTCCTCTAGAAGGCCATTTCCCTTTCGATCTCTTATTCTTCTCGTTGAAACGGGCTTGCAAAGCAACTTCCGCTTTGGCTTTATCGTTTCCTCTTTCATCCAGCCTTTGTTCATGGGCTTCCAATGAACTTTGAAGTTCATCCTTCGTCATCGTCTTGAGATCCTTCGACTCCTCAATCGCCACCACAATATTATCGAATCTTGGTGTTAAAGAACGCAATACCTTTGACACAAAATTCTGTTCGGAAACGGCTTCACCACACGACTTCATTTGATTCCCCAAGCGTGTCACACGCACGCAATACCTTTGACACAAAATTCTGTTCGGAAACGGCTTCACCACACGACTTCATTTGATTCCCCAAGCGTGTCACACGTGTCACGTAATCGTTAATCGTTTCCTTGTCTTCCATTTGAAGTAACTCAAACTGCCGCTTATGAGTTTGTAACCTCACCACCTTCGCCTTACCCGCTCTAGCATAAGCTTTCTCAAAAATACCCCAAGCTATCTTCGCCGAGTCGCAATCGCCAACTTTTTCGAAATTGTCACTATCGACGCAAGAATGGATCAAGAAAAGGGCCTTGTAATCTTTCTTCTTATCTTCCTTGAATTTCGCTTCTTGATCTGCTGTAGCCTCTTTACCAAGAGGAGTAATGCCATCGGTAATCATATCAAGAACATCTTGATATCCAAACAAAACTTTCATTTGTTTGTGCCATTTGTCATAATTCTTCTAATCAAGAATCGGAAGGTTGGTAGGAATTTTGTCATTGGAAACGGACATGATTGCAGCGGAATTGGATCTTGAACTAGGCTCTTGATGCCAAATGTTGGAACACAATCAAGAGTGGAAGATGAATCAATGGTGAAAATTGTGGTGTTTTGGAAATGATGAAGAAAAGAGAGAATTGTAGAAGAGAGTTATTTTACTGAATTTCACTATGTGTATTCAAAATGGCATTAGTTTTAAATCATTACACACAAAGTTATTTATATGGATACAAATGTGGAACCACTTAACTTGGCCCAAAAAACTAACATTTGAATTATTTACAACTTCCAATAGATGTGACCTCTCTCAATCTATCCAACACTTGAATGTCTCATCTGTTGGTTGTGGAATCATGGGTTGTTTGCCAAACAAGGTTAGTATTTACATAATATTGTGAAAACAATTATTTAAAAAATAATCGAATTGAACAGTTTAATTGGGTACATTGTACTGAATTGAACTGTCTATAGTGAAATTATTTGAGTGGTTCGATCATGGTTTTAATCTAGTTCGAGCTTAAAAAAATTTAACTATGATCAGGAGATTTCATTGATTCAAATTAGACTTTTTAATGGATTAAACGGTAAAATTAAAGTCTATAATAGATTTATTTGAATGATTTGATCACAGTTTCATTTTAATTCGAGCAATTTAAAGTAGTTTAAACATGATAAAGAGATTTCACTGTTTGAGTAAGACTTTTTTTAATCAATTAAAAATATTTATCTAAAAAGGAATCATAAATCAAAATTGTTTATAATTTGATTACTAGAGTGTTTTAATTATTGTTTCATTCTAGTTCAAACACTTTAAAACAATTGAACCTAAACCCTAAGGTCTAGTTAGTTCGATGTCTAGTTTGACTTTTAAAATATTGAAAGAAATAGAAAAGCTTATTATGATTTTTTAAACTAATTTTTTTTAACTAAATAGACATTTGATAACTGAGATTCTAATTTTGAAATTTCAAATGAATTTTTAAATATTTTTATTGATCTAAAAATGCAGGGGTCAATATCAATTAGATTTTTCTTGCATGAATTAAGCTTCTGCTTTATATGTAGCCATTTGGCTTCAGGTGGGAAAGAAGAAAATAAGAGACAAAGAAATTGGAATGCAGCTAATATTTTGTCCCAAACAAAATTCCCTGCAGGTCCTCTGCATGATATGCCACAAAAAATTATTGACCATGAGTAACATATTATTGAATTATATGTACAACTTGAATCATGCACAATTTGAATTATGCAAAATTTGAATAAATAAGAAATTGAAGGAATATTTAAGTCACCAACTAAAATACATTTGTTCGATTACAATTAAAATGTAATATTTTTGTCTTTTAAGTCACGGTTCAATCAATAGATACCAATATCATTAAGTTAGACTTTTGTGATTGAGACTTTCTGACTACTCTATTTGACAAGACCGAGACAAAAATTTACAACTTATAACCTATAAAACATGTTTGGTAACAATCATTTATGAGATGATAGTTTAGGGTGTTTTTTATAAGCTACTTCAAGTAGGTTATAGCTTATAGTATATTATTATAATTAAAAATAATCTTAATAAATAATAATTATAATATATTTCATAGAACTTTATGTGAAATGGATACAATTGGTAACATGCAGCCGAGTTGTTTGGCTAGGAGACTTGAACTACAGGATAGATATGCCACACTTTGCTACACACTCATTGATTCAAACAAGAGAATGGGAAACATTATTGAAACATGATCAGGGAATTAAAGTTTATAAGATTTTTTGGTAGTATAGCAATATTTTTAGATGTAATTGTACTTTTAGTTCCTCTAATTAGTAAAACGAGTGATTTTGTTTTGGCATGTCAATATTTTAAGAATCTCTATTTTCAAAATTAAGTAAATGTGGTCTTACATTATAGTATTTTTTTTCCAAAACCTTTAAAGTCTTATTTTTAATTCAGTTATTTAGAGGTTTATGATGAATTTGGGATGTGAAGTTATTTTA
>NW_027337831.1:358-7659 GCF_000331145.2 Cicer arietinum | reverse complement strand
TATATATATATATATATATATAAATGACTTTTTATATTCAATTTGTGGATAATTTGAGTTGAAAATAAGAATTTGATAATTTTAAATTGCATAAAAATAATAAAGAGGTTTAGTTGTGACAATTAAAATATTTGAGACTAAATTCACTCTAAATATTGGCGGATCAAAAATCACAAATTAATTATATTAGAGGAACTAAACATCCAATTAAATTTGAGTAAATCATCAAGTTGCCCTATAAAATTGTAGGGATCGGGCATTTACCCTCTTAAATTTTAGAAATAGATAAATAACATATTGTAATTGAAAGACGTTGAATAACATAGTTCATGCGCTAGTTTGTTCTGTTAATGAGATTGACGTGAAGGTTAACTACTTAAATGACGAACTCAATGGTTAGTTAAAGCATTGTCACTTAAGAGAGAGATTAAATTGTCCGATTTTGAAAACACTTAAGAGATAAGCTAGTTTGCCTGAATTTGAAAACTCAATTTAAACTTTTTTTTTTAAAACCTGAAGTTTTGTCATCATTGCAATGGTAACATATTAATTTATATAATCAATTTTTGTTCTTTTTCCATGATTTCATATCTTCTTATTCCAATAACCTTTATTTTCACGAAATCTAGTTTATATGTTCTTGACCCAGACTTAGGAAATGACACTTTGATAGTTGGTGGTTCAGGAGCTAGTCATTGGTGGTGGTGTAGGTCCCCTTATGGGTAATGGTGCATTCATGAGTGGTGATGTAGGTCCTCTAATAGATGGTGGTCTTATACCAAATCCATTAGGGTATATAAATGGTCTTATAAGTCCATATTTTTTAATCTGCAAAAATCAGAAATCTATATATACAATTCAATATATGAAATTACTCACTTACTAGCAATTTAGTCATTACAGTCATATTAAAAATTGCAATACAGTCCTTGAGTTATCCTACCTTTTTTCTACTTCCTAATGCATCTCCTTGAGACAAAACTTGATTTTCATGAGTGGGTCCAGATTGTGACAGTGGTATTTCAATTTGACTTTGTCCCTCTTGTGCCTAAGTGTGGGTTTGGCTTTGTCCCTCTGGAGCCTCGGTTTGGAGGAGAAATTGGAGAAATCAATTAGCAAACTTTGAGATAATAGTAGAAAAAAATAGGTAGAAAATTGGGGAAAAGGAGAAACGAAATTGGAGAAATTACCTTTTGCAAAGGGCATGAAAATAATTATCTTAAAAAATTCTTCTTAATTGCAACAACTCTAACAAAAACTTTTATTTCACAATGATATTTGAGAATCACCGGGTTCAAGTTTTCACCTATGGAGGAAGAAGAAGAATAATTGATTTTGTATTCTTTCATTTTCTATGATTTGAACACCATAAAAGAGGAAGAAGAAGAATATATGAAGTAATGGGAAGAAAAACAAGAATGAATTATATAGATGGAGATCTTATGGTTGCAAGATGACAAAGTTTCAGTATACAAAAAAAATTTGAGTTTTAATTTCATTTTTAAAATCGAGAAAAAATTAGCCCCTCTTAAGTGTTTCTAAAATCAGAAAAATGATTCATCTCTTGTATATCAATGAGTTGATTAAGAGTTGAACTTGTCGGATAAACAATTAACTTTCACGTCTACCTCAATAAGAGAGCAACAAAAGGATTATGTTGTCAAACATATTTTAATTTTATAGTGTTATTCGTCTATTTCTAAATTTAAGGGAATAAATGTCTAACCTCTATTTTTTAAGGACAATTTGGTGATTTATTCAATTAAATTTTATTTCATTTAGTTACTATAATTGTGAGTTAAAGATTTTAAACTCTGTCAAAGTTATATTATTATATAGTTGAAGATGGAGCTGAAAGAGGGTCATGTATTCCAAGGTTGGCATGAAGGAGCTATAGAGTTTCCACCTACATACAAATACCTCCCAAATTCTGATGATTACATAGGTTGTGAAAAGAGACGTTTTGTAACACCCCAAAATTTTCATATATATTATATATGTATCTTTTTAGTAATTGCTATTATTAAATTAATAATTATTCTATGTGTAAATAAATTAAATTAAATTTTATCACACTCTATTCTACTTAAATAATTATAATCTTCATTTTTTATTTAATTGTTTTGACGTGACAATTACATGGGGACTATTTATGATGTCATTATTTCATAAATGGATATTTTTTTTATTTGATTAATTTCGATAATCATGAAATTGATGTGTTAGATATGTTTGTTTTATTTTGTTATGTGTGAGTGGTATTCTTGTCTTGCTTGATTTATTTTAGTTTATAAAATATTAGTTGAATTATTTAATTAAATTAGAATTTATATAAGTTATATCGTTTGTTAGTTTTATTTGCGACCAAAAAAGTATTCATTTTAGGAGATATTATAGAGTTAGTGAAACCAACCTTTATGTATAAGTGTTTTGAAGAGTCTAAGATTAGGCTAAATTACATTTATGGTCCTTTAACTTAATCTCAGGTAATGTTTTAGTCCTTTATCTTTTTTTTTTTCCCGATTTGGTCCTTTATTCCTAACAATATCAAATAAAGTATGAAACGAATTTGATGAAATTTGTATTATATTGAAGAGTATAATAAATTTTATGATTTTTGATTGAATTTTTTTTTTGAATTTTTGTATAAAAGAGGATAACATTGTTGAAATTTTAAAACATAAAATATCAAATTGTCACTTAAAATTAAAATAAAGGACCAAGTCGGGAAAAAAAAAGATAAAGGACTAAAACGTTACCTGAGATTAAGTTAAAGGACCACAAATGTAATTTAGCCTAAATTTAATTATAAGTTTTTTTGTGCAATTAAGAGAGGACACAAAAAGACTATTGTCCCTTTTGTATCTCATTCATTCATCTCTTTTAAACTAAAATTATAATTTTATTATAATTGTCTACAAAAATAATTCTATGAAATTTTTGGTTTCGTAACTATTAGATAAAAAAATTAAAAGGGTGATGTGACAATCTCTAATTTATTTATTTAATTAAAATTAGTGTGTGACACCCTTCAATATTTGGTGAACTCTATTAGTTAATTCAAATTAACTCATACATATAAATTTCAATTGGCTTTGTAACAACCTAATAAAATTAAAGAAATAGTAATTATTGGTAGTATAATGTTGGAATTAAGTGCACTTCAATTTTAGACAAGAAATCAATGGTAATAGTGCAACGTAAATAGCTTATATGTTCATACGTTTCTATTAGGCATCTTGTTGTCACACATATTTGTCATTCTTACACTCTCAAAATAATTTTCTGAGTCGTAAATTCTAATATCTATCGGTGTTGAATTCATTACTGCCTCGTGAGCTATTTCTCGTGCAAATTTAGAGGTGTTAAGAAAGAAAGCGCCTAAGGTAAGGGCTTTTCCCCATGCAATGTTAGGCTAGATATTAAATTAATAGTTTGTAAGATATTGATATAAAACTTGTTGTCTTAAAAGAAAAATATTGATTTTTAATTGCCTTAAAGAATTTAACTATAATATTTTATTTTTATGAGTAATATGTTTGCTTTGATAAACTTAATTATAAATTTCGATTTTTATTATTATAACATGAGTAATATGTTTGATGTCATATATTTGATGTAAAGTTATTATTTGTGTGTTGTTTATGTGTACTTAATTATAAAGCTATGATTTTTATTATGATCTCATGAGTAATATTTTTTTAGGATGTCTTTAATTTAAAGTTTCGATTTTTGTGCTATTTCATTTCAAAGTTTTGATTTTTAAGAAATCTATATGAGTCTTGGGGGAATTGGTGTAAAGTTTTAATTTTAATTATGATAACATGATTAAGTTGATTTTTGTGATGTGTTTAGCGGCAAACCTTGATTTGTGTTCTGATAATATTATTTTTGTGGTTGACTAAGTGGCTTGTGATTTGTGTTTTGAATATTTTATCTATGTGGTTGTCTAAGTGATTTGGTTGGTGGTTTGTATTTTAAATATTTTTATCTTTGTGGTTGCCAAAGTGGTTGGTGATTTGCATTTTAAATATTGTTATCTTTGTGGTTGCCTAAGTGGCTAGTGATTTGTGTTCTAAATATTATCTTTGTGGTTGCCTAAGTGGCTAGTGATTTGTGTTCTAAATATTATCTTTGTGGTTGCCTAAGTGGTTGGGGATTTGTATTTTTAATATTGTTATCTTTGTGGTTGCCTAAGTGGCTTGTGATTTATGTGATTATCTAATTGGGTGGTGATATGGATCTTTGAGCATCATTTTCATTTCATGACATATCATATGCATCTTTGTGGACGCCTGTGTGGCTGGTTTAATTTTCCCCATTGGTATGGGTGGCTTCTGTGTGGACGCCTGTGTGGCTGGTTATATCCGGATCATATATGTTTAGGAGCATGCATGACTTGCATACATTTTTATGTTATTTTATTTTGATCTAATTATTTGCTATACGATTGCTACTTGATTTATTTAGATACATTCTATGACTTTTGATACATCTTTAAGAACTATTAAAGAATCAAATTTTTTAAAATCTTTTATTACGAAAAGATTTTATATTCATATTTTATGGTTGTTAATTTATTATTTGGTTTAATTTTGTTGTGGGATGAACTGACCCCTTACACCAATATTTAGGTACTAATGATATCAAAAGTCGTATGAATTATGTTTGATTGGTGCACGCGCGTGGGAAAATGAGACCTTTACTTTAAAAATAATATTTTGTATTACTAAAAATTTTGTCGTACATTGTAAAGTTATTTACTTTTCATTATTGACTTTTAATAGAAATGCGGAAGTGATTTTATTTGCTGGTAAATAATTAAATGTAATTAATTTCAGTCAACCTTGCTTATTTTGAATTTCAATTAAAGAGACTTTATTTCATTTTGGAGCATAAGTGAATATTGATCTAATATCTGAAATATTAATTTTGCAAATAAACGAATAAATAATATTTTAGTAAATTGCATTACATTCTTTTACAAAAAAAAATATCAAGTCATTTTCTGACGCATCTTTAAATTATTACACGATGAACTACTTCTAAAAAAAAAATTATAGTTATTTCTAAAAGAAAACTAATATTTTTAAGTAATTTTTGGATCAAAAAATTTGGGGCGTTACACGTTCCCCAGCATGGTAAATAATCATAGTAACATATATATATTTCCAATGATTTTGTTATGTTTAATTAGGGATCATACTAACATTTTTCCCCCTAAAAAACAGAATAAACTTCCTTTTGTTTGGGACCTACCATTGCTTGTTCATAAGAGTCCACCGGGGATTTTGTATTGCTTAAGAATAAATATACTAGTTAAAAATACTTCCTTTTGTTGTAACATGTAATTGTGCAATAATCTATCTTTTTTATCTTAGAACACTATGTGTGTGTGTGTGTTTGAATGAGCTTTCTAAGAATTAATTTAATGGAAAACTTAGCGTAAGATTTTCAATTTTCTTCGACTCAATTAGTGATAAAGAAGATTGTGAATTTGATGTTCACCTTTAACAAAATACTAACAATATAAATTATTAATATTAATTGTTACAGAAAAAAATAACTTTTTAAACTAAGTAAAAATTTCTTATTAGTTTTAGTCAAATTAAATGTTCGAAAGCAAAATTATTTTGTTAAAGGGAAACCTACTACAAAGTGGTCAATCAAATTCGTTAGCAAAATATTTTATTAAAATTTGTATTTTTTATTTATTAAAATCACATTTACTAAGGACAAAACTAAAAGTATATCCTCCATCATGTAACCAAATATAATGAACAAATTCCTACTTCAAATGATTTCATTTGAACTATTAGCACACAAGGGTATAATTTAATTTTTCTGGCACCGATATTTTTAATTAAAGGTGTCTCGATGTCCTATATCGACGCATGATAATATTTAATTAATTCATTTTATTTAATTATTAACAGTGTCAATGTACCAGTGTCAGTTAATTATGTGTCTTATATTTATGTTTGCGTTTGTGATTCATAGACTCTAATAAGAAGAAAGTATTGTAGGTGTGATCGAATAATATGGTTTGGAAAAGGAATGAGACAAATCCAATACATCAGGAATGAGTCAAAACTTTCTGATCATAGACCTGTACAAGCAAAGTTCATGGCTGACATCACGGTTGCATCAACAAATTTTTAAACGATTCAAAACTCTACAAATACATTTCATCAAAGAGATTTTAATTCACATTGCATATATGGTAGATGAAATCTTTGAGAGATGTGATTCTTTGGCTTTTTTAAGGATAAACATTAGTACTTCTTCGGATCTTAAATTTAAGATAAAGTTGGATTAATAATTTTATCTTATATGTAAGACCTCATGAAATATTTGTTTTTTTTTTCCTTTCACTTTTTGTATTATTCATAGGGAAGGAATAGAAAAAATGTTTTGTTATATTTTTTGAGAGGGGTCTTATGAAACATTCTACTCAAATTGTTATCATGCATGTGTTTTACTCAAATGTAAGAATGTTTGGTATATCAAAACATCAAATTCAACATCTCTATAATGTAAGAAGTTCTTGTATTAGAACAATAAAATCCAATGTCCCTATGTTTGATTTGATTTATGATTGTTAGAATTCATTATAAACTAGATTATGGCACACGCACTGCGCGGATATTAATGAATTAATTTTATAAGTTTTATAAGTAATATTTTATGTATTATAAATATAATTATCTTATAATATTATTTTATTGATTTGTAATAATTGAATATGATTAAAAAAATTAAAATGAAGGAAAATCATGTTTATCACAATCATCTAATTTAATTTTTAAAATATTATTTAAATTCGTATGATAACTTATTATATAAGATAATTGTTTGACTCATTGTACTTTGATTATTAATTTATTTTTTAACATATAATGGTACTTGTAGTTATTTGATGAAATAAAATGTAAAATACAAACCCAAAAATAAGATATAAAAAATGTTAATGTTGAATTATATTGTAAATTAATTTTTTTTATTAGTATGATGTTTTAATTGCGAGCATTAGAAGTTGTTATAAAAAAAAATTATTGAATATATTTCATCAAGAGTTTGTAAAAAAAAAAATAAGTTGTTGTGGCATCAGAAGTCTATTTTAAATATATATATTAGATAATAGATTTTAATAATTGGAAATAATTTTTTTAATAATTTTTTATATATCCGTATTTTATGATTATTTTTAATGAATTTGTGTATTTTCTATCAAATAGAATATATATTTTTATTTTATAAAATATTACTACAAAAATGGATTGACATAAATTGAAAGTAAT
>NW_027337831.1:0-275 GCF_000331145.2 Cicer arietinum | reverse complement strand
TAAATGACTAATAATATTATAAAATAATTTATAATTTTATTATAAAATAAATTATAAAATAATTGGATAATAATATAAATTATAAATTATTATCAAATTGTAAAGTAACTTATAAATTATAAATAATTGTAAATTTTTTTTTTATAATTTTATAAGTTTTATAAGTGATATTTTATTTATAATATAGATATCTAATAATATTACTTTATTGATTCGTAATAATTGAATATGAGTAGGAAAATTAAAATGAGGGAAAATCATGTTTATCACAATCA
>NW_027337830.1:0-1035 GCF_000331145.2 Cicer arietinum | reverse complement strand
GCGTTATGGGTAAAACCTTAGAGTTAGGTTTTGTTTATATTGATGAATGTTTTGTGGTAAATGGATTTGAAGTCATTGTGTATGATTATGAGTAAATGAAATTTGATGTATTTTTTGTAAATTGTGCAGACCCGTGATAGGTGGCACCTCGATAAACGATACGGGCCCGTGATAGGCAGTACGTTTATGGTTTTCGGTTTTTTTGTAAATTGTGCAGACCCGTGATAGGTGGCACCTCGATAAACGATACGGGCCCGTGATAGGCAGTACGTTTATGGTTTTCGGTTTTTTTGTAAATTGTGCAGACCCGTGATAGGTGGCACCTCGATAAACGATACGGGCCCGTGATAGGCAGTACGTTTATGGTTTTCGGTTTTTTTGTAAATTGTGCAGACCCGTGATAGGTGGCACCTCGATAAACGATACGGGCCCGTGATAGGCAGTACGTTTTTGGTTTTCGGTTTTTTTGTAAATTGTGCAGACCCGTGATAGGTGGCACCTCGATAAACGGTACGGGCCCGTGATAGGCAGTACGTTTTTGGTTTTCGGTTTTTTTGTAAATTGTGCAGACCCGTGATAGGTGGCACCTCGATAAACGGTACGGGCCCGTGATAGGCAGTACGTTTTTGGTTTTCGGTTTTTTTGTAAATTGTGCAGACCCGTGATAGGTGGCACCTTGGTAAATAGTACTTTGGCCTGTGATAGGCGGTACATTTATGATTTACGTTTTTGAAAACCGTGCAAACCCGTGATAGGTGGCACCTCGGTAAATGATACGGGCCCGTGATAGGCAGTACGTTTATGGTTTTCGGTTTTTTTGTAAATTGTGCAGACCCGTGATAGGTGGCACCTTGGTAAATAGTACTTTGGCCTGTGATAGGCGGTACATTTACAATTTACGTTATTTTAGTAAACCGTGCAGACCCGTGATAGGTGGCACCTTGGTAATCGGTACTTTGGCCTGCGATAGGCGTACGATTATGATTTACGGCCCTTCGAGGAGGGTTTTGGTTTGGAATTCCGAGTCCATGCATT
>NW_027337829.1:1125-1428 GCF_000331145.2 Cicer arietinum | reverse complement strand
AGATGCTAGAATCACAGTCCAGAATGGAAGCTAATTTAAGGACTCTCCAAGCATCCTTGAATTTGGTTGTTCAGGATGTGGATGCGATTCAAGCTCACTTGGGAATCAAGCTGTCATTTGAATTCGGTCGTCAAGCAGCAGAGGAACCTAACCCAACTCCCCTAGATCACCCTGTAACTCACGTTGAGGAGACACCTGCTGAGGGTAATACATCGGTCTCTGCCTCTCCCGTAGATAATAGTGAGGACCAGCCTAGTTTAGGAGATTAGGAGTTTAGGATCTGTGCTGTTTTGCTATGACTTG
>NW_027337829.1:0-453 GCF_000331145.2 Cicer arietinum | reverse complement strand
GATTGGGAAATCGATTTCATAACAAGGGTGTAAGGAAACATAACTGTTTGTGATTGTATAATCGATTAGGCAATCGACTGGCACAATTAGAAATGAAAATTGCACAAGTCAGTGGCAACCTGTTTTACAGGCTAATCGATTGGTAAATCGATTGTACACATCACAAAGTAAAACTGATTGAAACAAATCGATTGGCAAATCGATTGATCAAGTCACAGAGAGAATCCAATTTCTATGGCAAATCGATTGCTTAGATAATATTTGAAAAATAACTTGACCTGTGACAAACACAATCGATTAGACAATCTAGTGTGAAAATTTCAATCATGTTAAGTTTGGTTGCAATCGATTGGGAAATCGATTAAACTAAATATCAGGTAAGAACTTTTAAGGCAAATACAAACAAATCGATTGGCACTTCGATTAACATCAAAATAGCTAAGTCACTGTCTT
>NW_027337828.1:0-1358 GCF_000331145.2 Cicer arietinum | reverse complement strand
TGACACAAACACACCTATTGGATGCACAAGATTGGTTAAAAACCCAAGTTCGACAAGAATAAAACTAGGGAGGACGAAAATGACCTGGATGTTCATCAATTACACAAACACACCTATTGGATGCACAAGATTGGTTAAAAACTTTAATTGGACTAGAATAAACCTATGGAGGACGAAAATGGCCTAAATGTTCATCCAATGACACAAATGAACTTATTGGATGCACAAGATTGGTTAAAAACTTTAATTGGACTAGAATAAACCTATGGAGGACGAAAATGGCCTAAATGTTCATCCAATGACACAAATGAACTTATTGGATGCACAAGATTGGTTAAAAACTTTAATTGGACTAGAATAAACCTATGGAGGACGAAAATGGCCTAAATGTTCATCCAATGACACAAATGAACTTATTGGATGCACAAGATTGGTTAAAAACTTTAATTGGACTAGAATAAACCTATGGAGGACGAAAATGACCTAAATGTTCATCCAATGACACAAACACACCTATTGTATGCACTAGATTGGTTAAAACCCCTAATTGGACAAGAATAAGGCTAGCAAGGACGAAACTGACCTAAATGTTCATCCAATGACACAAACACACCTATTGGACGCACAAGATTGGTTAAAAACCCTAGTTGGATAAGAATAAGTCTAGGGAGGACGAAAATGACTTAAATGTTCATCCAATGACACAAACACACCTATTGGACGCACAAGATTGGTTAAAAACCCTAGTTGGATAAGAATAAGTCTAGGGAGGACGAAAATGACCTAAATGTTCATCCAATGACACAAACACACCTATTGGACGCACAAGATTGGTTAAAAACCCTAGTTGGATAAGAATAAGTCTAGGGAGGACGAAAATGACCTAAATGTTCATCCAATGACACAAACACACCTATTGGACGCACAAGATTGGTTAAAAACCCTAGTTGGATAAGAATAAGTCTAGGGAGGACGAAAATGACCTAAATGTTCATCCAATGACACAAACACACCTATTGGACGCACAAGATTGGTTAAAAACCCTAGTTGGATAAGAATAAGTCTAGGGAGGACGAAAATGACCTAAATGTTCATCCAATGACACAAACACACCTATTGGACGCACAAGATTGGTTAAAAACCCTAGTTGGATAAGAATAAGTCTAGGGAGGACGAAAATGACCGAAATGTTCATCCAATGACACAAACACATCTATTGTATACAAAGATTGGTTAAAATCCTTAATTGGACAAGAATAAGTCAAGGGAGGACGAAAATGAGCTAAATTTTCATACAATTACACAAACACACCTATTGTATGCACAAGATTGGTTAAAAACCCTAGTTGGATAAGAAT
>NW_027337827.1:0-266 GCF_000331145.2 Cicer arietinum | reverse complement strand
TCCAAATAATTATTAACCAGTTATATAAATCCTCCGAGTCAAAATCCAAAATACACCAAAAATACATAAAGGGTACTTTAAAATTATGGGTCTTACAATTATCATTATAAAGATTAACCCTTTTAATCTTCTTAGTTTGAAAATAAATAAATCAATTCGGAAACATTTTATTCAATTAAATGTAATTCAATAGTATAATGCAGTCCTTTTTCCACACTCGATCTTACCATTTTATTATTACTTGCAACGATTTTATACACTTACAC
>NW_027337826.1:0-1558 GCF_000331145.2 Cicer arietinum | reverse complement strand
CTTGTCCAATTAGGGTTTTTAACCAATCTTGTGGATCCAATATGTTCATTTGTGTCATTGGATAAACATTTAGGTCATTTTCGTCGTCCTTAGGATTATTCTTGTCCAATTAGGGGTTTCAACCAATCTTGTGCATCCAATAAGTTAATTTGTGTCATTGGATTAACATTTAGGTCATTTTCGTCCTCCCTAGGTTTATTCTAGTCCAATTAGGGTTTTTAACCAATCTTGTGCATGCAATAAGTTCATTTGTGTCATTGGATTAAAATTTAAGTCATTTTTGTCCTCCCTAGGTTTATTCTAGTCCAATTAGGGTTGTTAACCAAACTTGTGAATGCAATAAGTTCATTTGTGTCATTGGATGAACATTTAGGTCATTTTCGTCCTTCCTAGGCTTATTATTGTCCAATTAGGATTTTTAACCAATCTTGTGCATCCAAAAGGTGCGTTTGTGTCATTGGATGAACATTTAGGTCATTTTCGTCCTTCCTAGGCTTATTATTGTCCAATTAGGATTTTTAACCAATCTTGTGCATCCAAAAGGTGCGTTTGTGTCATTGGATGAACATTTAGGTCATTTTCGTCCTTCCTAGGCTTATTATTGTCCAATTAGGATTTTTAACCAATCTTGTGCATCCAAAAGGTGCGTTTGTGTCATTGGATGAACATTTAGGTCATTTTCGTCCTTCCTAGGCTTATTATTGTCCAATTAGGATTTTTAACCAATCTTGTGCATCCAAAAGGTGCGTTTGTGTCATTGGATGAACATTTAGGTCATTTTCGTCTTCGCTACACTTATTCTTGCCTTATTAGGGTTTTTAACCAATCTTGTGCATACAATAAGTTCATTTGGGTCATTGGATGACCATTTAGGTCATTTTCGTCCTCCCTAGGCTTATTCTGGTCCAATTAGGGTTTTTAACCAATCTTGTGAATCCAATATGTTCATTTGTGTCATTGGATTAACATTTAGGTCATTTTCGTCCTCCCTAGGCTTATTCTTGTCCAATTAGGGTTTTAACCAATCTTGTGCATCCAATAAGTTCATTTGTGTTATTGGATTAATATTTTGGTCATTTTCGTCCTCCCTAGGCTTATTCTTCTCCAATTAGGGTTTTTAACAAATCTTGTGAATCCAATGTGTTCATATGTGTCATTGGATTAACATTTGGGTCATTTTCGTCCTCCCTAGGTTTATTCTAGTCCAATTAGGGTTTTTAACCAATCTTGTGAATCCAAAAGGTGTGTTTGTGTCGTTAGATGAACATTTAGGTCATTTCGTCCTCCCTAGACATATTCCAGTCCAAATAAGGTTTTTAACCAATCTTGTGCATCCAAAAGGTGTGTTTGTGTAATTGGATGAACATTTAGGTCATTTTAGTCCTCCCTAGGCTTATTCTTGTCCAATTAGGGTTTTTAACCAATCTTGTGCATCCAATATGTTCATTTATGTCATTGGATTAACATTTAGGGTCATTTTCGTCCTCCCTAGGCCTATTCTTGTCCAATTAGGGGTTTTAACCAGTCTTGTGCATCCAATAAGTTCATTTGTGTCATT
>NW_027337825.1:0-1022 GCF_000331145.2 Cicer arietinum | reverse complement strand
ACACCTATTGGATGCACAAGATTGGTTAAAAAACCTAGTTGGACAAGAATAAGTCTAGGAAGGTCGAAAATTACCTAAATGTTCATCCAATTACACAAACACACCTATTGCATGCACAAGATTGATTAAAAACCCTAGTTGGACAAAAATAAGTGTAGGAAGGACGAAAATGACTTAAATGTTCAACCAATGGCACAAACACACCTATTGGATGATTGGTTCAAAACCCTAATTGGGCAAGAATAAGCCAAGGAAGGACGAAAATGACCTAAATTTTCATCCAATGACACAAACACACCTATTGGATGCACAAGATTGGTTAAAAACCCTAGTTGGACAAGAATAAGTGTAGGAAAGACGAAAATGACCTAAATTTTCATCCAATGACACAAACACACCTATCGGATGCACAAGATTGGTTAAAAACCCTAGTTGGACAAGAGTAAGTCTAGGAATGACGAAAACGACATAAATGTTCATCAAATGACACAAACACACCTATTGGATGCACAAAATTGGTTAAAAACCCTAATTGGACTAGAATAAACCTAGGGAGGACGAAAACGACCTAAATGTTCATCCAATGTCACAAATGAACTTATTGGATGCACAAGATTGGTTAAAAACCCTAATTGGACAAGAATAAGCCTAGGGAGGACGAAAATGACCTAAATGTTCATCCAATGACACAAACACACCTATTGGATGCACAAGATTGGTTAAAAACCCTAATTGGACAAGAATAAGCCTAGGGAGGACGAAAATGACCTAAATGTTCATCCAATGACACAAACACACCTATTGGATGCACAAGATTGGTTAAAAACCCTAGTTGGACAAGAATAAGTCTATGTAGGACGAAAATGACCTAAATGTTCAACCAATGACACAAACACTCCTATTGGATGCACAAGATTGGTTAAAAATCCTAATTGGACTACAACAAATCTAGGGAGGATGAAAATGACCTAAATGTTCATCCAATGACACAAACAAACCTATTGGATGTACAAGATTGGTTA
>NW_027337824.1:0-275 GCF_000331145.2 Cicer arietinum | reverse complement strand
GTCCTCCTTAGGCTTATTCTTGTCTAATTAGGGTTTTTAACCAATCTTGTGCATCCAATAGGCGTGTTTGTGTCATTGGATGAACATTTAGGTCATTTTCGTCTTCCCTAGGCTTATTCTTGTCCATGTAGGGTTTTTAAACAATCTTGTGCATCCAATAGGTGTGTTTATGTCAATGGATGAATATTTTGGTCATTTTCGTCCTCCCTAGTTTTATTCTAGTCCAATTAGGGTTTTTAATCAATTTTGTGCATCCAATAGGTGTGTTTGTGTCA
>NW_027337823.1:1297-1629 GCF_000331145.2 Cicer arietinum | reverse complement strand
AAACACACCTATTGGATGCACAAGATTGGTTAAAAAGCCTAATTGGACTAGAATAAACCTAGGAGGATGAAAATGACCTAAATGTTCTTCCAATGACAGAACTGAACTTATTGGATGCACAAGATTGGTTAAAAACCCTAATTGGACAAGAATAAGTCGAGGGAAGACGAAAATGCCCTAAATGTTGATCAATTGACACAAGCACACCTATTGGATGCACAAGTTTGGTTAAAAACCCTAATTGGACAAGAATAAGTAGAGGGAGGACGAAAATGCCTTAAATGTTCATCCAATGACACAAACACACCTATTGGATGCACAAGATTGGTTAA
>NW_027337823.1:0-708 GCF_000331145.2 Cicer arietinum | reverse complement strand
TAGAAATCTAGCTAGAAACTGGTGGCGATCTTCTTGGGTGAGAGGCCTCATCAAGAAGGAGCCGTACTTTGATTTTGTGTGAGTCTGCTGATTGACTACAAGGATCAAGGGGTGAGCAATAGGAAAGAGATTGTGAGAGATAGATAGGTTTCGAGGAAACTGGACAATCTGTAAACAATTCACAATTCTTTCTATTGGAGAAAAAGCTGAAATCCAGTTGGATTGTCAGGACTGGATGTAGGTTGTCTCGTTGACAACTGAACCAGGATAAATCTTGGTGCATTCTATCCCTTATCTTTTTACTTTTAATTGCTAATCTTGTATGCCGCATTATAATTCCGCTGTGTATGTAATATTGCTTTAATTTGATTAAAGACTGATATATTCTGATTATTTCGAGGTCATAATAATCAACAATTGGCCTCAGAGCTTGACTTTTCGAGAGGTAAAACTCATAAAAGGAATATGGCCTCAACTGATTTTCTGGGAGAAGGCGCATCACTAGCAAGACCTCCAGCATTCAATGGAACAGCTTATATGTACTGGAAGCACAGGATGCTGATATTCCTGGAAGCCAGTGGCATAGACATCCTTGACGCTGTTGAAAATGGCCCATATATTCTCAAGATTGCAGGAACAAATGAATCGATGATTCCCAAGCCCAGAGCCGAATGGTCTGAGGACGATAAAAAGAAGGTAGGTTATAAT
>NW_027337822.1:2078-2364 GCF_000331145.2 Cicer arietinum | reverse complement strand
ATAGGTGTGTTTGTGTCATTGGATGAACATTTATGTCATTTTCGTCCTCCCTTGGCTTATTTTGTTCCAATTAGGGGTTTTAACCAATCTTGTGCATCCAATAAGTTCATCTGTGTCATTGGATGCAAATTTAGGTCATTTTCGTCGTTCCTAGACTTATTTTTGTCGAACTAGGGTTTTTAACCAATCTTGTGCATCCAATAAGTTAATTTGTGTCATTGGATGAACATTTAGGTCATTTTCGTCCTCCCTAGGTTTATTCTAGTCCAATTAGGGTTTTTAACCA
>NW_027337822.1:520-1345 GCF_000331145.2 Cicer arietinum | reverse complement strand
TTTTCGTCCTCCCTAGGTTTATTCTTGTCCAATTAGGGCTTTTAACCAATCTTGTGCATCCAATAGGTGTGTTTGTGTCGTTGGATGAACACTTAGGTCATTTTCGTCCTTCCTAGGCTTATTCTTGTCCAACTAGGGGTTTTAATCAATCTTGTGCATCCAATAGGTGTGTTTGTGTCATTGGATGAACGTTTAGGTCATTTTTGTCCTCCCGAGGTTTATTATGCCCAGTTAGGATTTTTAACCAATCTTATGCATCCAATAGGTGTGTTTGGGTCATTGGATGAACATTTAGGTCATTTTTGTCCTCCCTAGATTTATTCTTGTCCAATTAGGGCTTTTAACCAATCTTGTGCATCCAATAGGTGTGTTTGTGTCATTGGATGAACTTTTAGGTCATTTTTGTCCTCCCGAGGTTTATTATGCCCAGTTAGGATTTTTAACCAATCTTATGCATCCAATAGGTGTGTTTGGGTCATTGGATGAACATTTAGGTCATTTTCATCCTTTCTACACTTATTCTTGTCCAACTAGGGTTTTTAACCAATCTTGTCCACCAATAGGTGTGTTTGTGTTACTGGATGAACATTTAGGTCATTTTCGTCCTCCCTAGGTTTTTTTTAGTCCAATTACGTTTTTAACCAATCTTGTGCATCCAATAGGTGTGTTTGTATCATTGGATGAACATTTAGGTCATTTTCGTCCCACCGAGACTTATTCTTGTCGAACAGTGGTTTTTAACCAATCTTGTGCATCCAATAAGTTCATTTGTGTCATTGGATGAACATTTAGGTCATTTTCGTCCTCCCTAGGTTTATTCTAGTC
>NW_027337822.1:0-343 GCF_000331145.2 Cicer arietinum | reverse complement strand
TCCCTTGACTTATTCTTGTCCAATTAGGATTTTTAACCAATCTTGTGCATTCAATAGCAGTGTTAATGTCATTGGATGAACATTTAGGTTATTTTCGTCGTCCCTTGGCTTATTCTTGTCCAATTAGGGTTTTTAACCAATCTTGTGCATCCAATAAGTTCATTTGTGTCAATGAATGAACATTTAGGTCGTTTTCGTCCTCCCTAGACTTATTCTTGTCCATTTAGGGTTTTTAACCAATCTTGTGCATACAATAGGTGCGTTTGTGTCATTGGATGATCATTTATGTCATTTTCGTCCTCCCTTGGCTTATTCTGTTCCAATTAGGGGTTTTAACCAATCT
>NW_027337821.1:0-2558 GCF_000331145.2 Cicer arietinum | reverse complement strand
ATTGGTTAAAAACCCTAATTGGACTAGAATAAACCTAGGGAGGACGAAAACGTCCTAAATGTTCATGCAATGACACAAATGAACTTATTGGATGCACAAGATTGGTTAACAACATTAATTGGACAAGAATAAGCCTAGGGAAGACGAAAATGACCTAAATATTCATCCAATGACACAAACACACGTATTGGATGCACAAGATTGGTTAAAAACCTTAATTGGACTAGAACAAATCTAGGGAGGATGAAAATGACCTAAATGTTCATCCAATGACAAAAACACACCTATTGGATGCACAAGATTGGTTAAAAACCCTAGTTGGACAAGAATAAGTCTAGGAAAGACGAAAGTTACCTAAATGTTCATCCAATAACACAAACACACCTATTGGATGCACAAGATTGGTTAAAAACCCTAGTTGGACAAGAATAAGTCTAGGAAAGACGAAAGTTACGTAAATGTTCATCCAATAACACAAACACACCTATTGGATGCACAAGATTGGTTAAAAACCCTAGTTGGACAAGAATAAGTCTAGGAAAGACGAAAGTTACGTAAATGTTCATCCAATAACACAAACACACCTTTTGGATGCACAAGAATGGTTAAAAACCCTAGTTGGACAATAATAAGTGTAATAAGGACGAAAATGAGCTAAATGTTCAACCAATGACACAAACACACCTATTGGATGCACAAGATTAGTTAAAAACCCTAATTGGACTAGAACAAATCTAGGGAGGACGAAAATGACCTAAATTTTCTTCCAATGACACAAACACATCTATTGGATGCACAAGATTGGTTAAAAACCCTAATTGGACAAGAATAAGCCTAGGGAGGACCAAAATGACCTAAATGTTCATCCAATGACACAAACACACCTATTGGATGCACAAGATTGGTTAAAAACCCTAATAGGACTAGAACATATCTAGGGAGGACGGAAATGAACTAAATGTTAATCCAATGACAAAAACACACCTATTGGATGCACAAGATTGGTTAAAAACCATATTTGGAAAAGAATAAGAATAGGGAGGACAAAAATGACCTAAATGTTCATCCAATGACACAAACACACCTATTGGATGCACAAGATTGGTTAAAAACCATATTTGGAAAAGAATAAGAATAGGGAGGACAAAAATGACCTAAATGTTCATCCAATGACACAAACACATCTATTGGATGCACAAGATTGGTTAAAAACCATATTTGGAAAAGAATAAGTGTAGGAAGGACGAAAATGACCAAAATGTTCATCCAGTGACACAAATGAACTTATCGAACGCACAAGAATTGTTTAAAACCCTAGTTGGACAAGAATAAGTCTAGGTAGGACGAAAATGACCTAAAAGTTCATCCAATGACACAAACGCACCTATTGGATGCACAAGATTGGTTAAAAACCCTAATTGGACTAGAACAAATCTAGGAAGGACGAAAATGACCTAAATGTTAATCCAATGACACAAACACACCTATTGGATGCACAAGTTTGGTTAAAAACCCTAATTGGACTAGAACAAATCTAGGAATGTTGAAAATGACCTAAATGTTAATCCAATGACACAAACACACCTATTGGATGCACAAGTTTGGTTAAAAACCCTAATTGGACTAGAACAAATCTAGGGAGGACGAAAATGACCTAAATGTTAATCCAATGACAAAAACACACCTATTGGATGCACAAGATTGGTTAAAAACCCTAGTTGAACAAGAATAAGTGTAGGAAAGACGAAAATGACCTAAATGTTCATCCAATGACACAAATGAACATATTGGATCCACAAGATTGGTTAAAAACCCTAGTTGGACAAGAATAAGTCTATGTAGGACGAAAATGACCTAAATGTTCATCCAATGACACAAACACACCTATTGGATGGACCAGATTGGTTAAAAACCATAATTGGACTAGAACAACCCTAGGGAGGACGAAAATGACCTAAATGTTCATTCAATGACACAAACACACATATTGGATGCACAACATTGGTTAAAAACCCTAATTGGACTAGAATAAACCTAGGGTGGATAAAAACGACCTAAATGTTCATCCAATGACACAAATGAACTTATTGGATGCACAAGATTGGTTAACAACCCTAATTGGACAAGAATAAGCCTAGGGAAAACGAAAATGACCTAAATGTTCATCCAATGACTCAAACACACCTATTAGATGCACAAGATTGGTTAAAAACCTTAATTGGACTAGAACAAATCTAGGGAGGATGAAAATGACCGAAATGTTCATCCAATGACAAAAACACACCTACTGGATGCACAAGATTGGTTAAAAACCCTAGTTGGACAAGAATAAGTCTAGGAAGGACGAAAATGACCTAAATGTTCATCCAATGACACAAACACGCCTATTGGAGGCACAAGATTGGTTAAAAACCCTAGTTGGACAAGAATAATTCTAGAAAGGACGAAAATTACCTAAATGTTCATCCAATAACACAAAAACACCTATTGGAGGTACAAGATTGGTTAAAAAACCCTAGTTGGACAAGAATAAATCTAGGAAAGACGAAAATTACCTA
>NW_027337820.1:0-1565 GCF_000331145.2 Cicer arietinum | reverse complement strand
TGCCGGGGATTGCCATATCACTATTGAATTTAATTTATTTATTGAATTGAAATTTTTTGCTCTACAATAAAATTTCTTATTTTATTTTATTTCTAATATAAAAAATATTCTGGTTTAAAACTCTTTAATTTTTACTTGGTTATTTATCTTTCTTGGTTCTTTGAATTACAAAACCGCAACGGAAGCACGAAAGATTATTGAGATCATGGCATCAAATGAACAGATGATGTTGTATGACAGAAGTGGTGGTTCAACAAGTGGTGTAATGGAATTGAATGTTATGGATGGGTTAGCTCCAGGCAGGCTACTATCGAAGATGGAAGAGGTTATCGCCACTGAGATAAAGAAGGGAATGGCAGCTCTAAATATACAACCACAAGTGGCCCCCGTCAAATTACTAAAGCAGACTAGTTGTAACCTTTGTGGAGGAGCGCATAAAACTGGAGTCTGTGAAGCATTGGATGATAATGAGGTAGAAGAACTAGAATGGGTGAATTTTGTGAGTAATAACAATAGGCAGAATAACCCCTACTCTAGTATGTACAATCCTGGTTGGAGAAATCATCCGAATTTTTCTTGAAGAGATCAACAAGGTAGATCTCAGGGTCAACAAGAAGCTCAAACAAACCAATTCCCACCCAGAAAGGCTGCTTGGGAGAGCGCTATAGAAAAACTAGTTACAACCACAAATTCTTTCATTGAAGAGTCAAGAGCCATCCAGAAAAATCACTCTGCATCCATAAAAAATCTGGAAACTCAAGTGGGTTAACTTGCTCAACAAATGGCACAAAGAACGACTGGACATTTGCCTAGTGACACAGTTACGAATCCACGAAATTATGTCAATGCCGTGACAACAAGGAGTGGCAAGGTAAGTGAACAAGTACCACTTAAAGTCAAACAAAGTGTAAGCACTTCAAGCTCGACCCACTCAGAAGAAACAGTCACACCGACCTTAGTGGAAGAGCACACCACTCTTGAAAAGGAGGAAGAACATGTGGTACAAAAAAGGGAACCACTGCCAAAACCAGAAATTCGACTTCCGTTTCCTCAAAGGTTAAAAAAGGAAGAAACAGAAAAACAATTCGGTAAGTTCCTTGATGTTTTTAAAAAATTACAAATTAACATTCCTTTTGCAGAGGCACTAGAACAGATGCCAACATACGCCAAGTTCATGAAGGAGATTCTATCGAAGAAAAGAAAAATCGGCGGTGAAACAGTGATGCTAACCGAAGCATGTAGTGCTATACTACAGAGAAAACTTCCGCCGAAGCTCAAGGATCCTGGAAGCTTCTCAATCCCGTGTGCCATTGGAAATAGAACTTTTGGGAAGGCTCTGTGTGATCTTGGGGCTAGTGTAAGTCTTATGCCCCTTTCCATATACAAAAAACTGGGCATTGGAAAAGTGAAAGACACACAGCTGATGCTACAATTTGCGGATCGCTCAATGAAACACCCTTATGGAGTGGTGGAAGATGGTGGAAGATGTGTTGGTTAAAGTTGATAAGTTCATTTTTCCAGTGGATTTCGTGATACTAGACATGGAGGAAGACAATGACATTCCT
>NW_027337819.1:0-1081 GCF_000331145.2 Cicer arietinum | reverse complement strand
TACGGAACATTCCAATTTGATTTGCAAGCTAAAAGTTTCACGCATATTGAAAGTTTTGAATCAAAAGCCCCCTCATATAAGGGTTTGTTTGCAGCAGTTAACAAATCATAAAAGTTTTGAGCATCCTCATTTGGAGGCTCTTCATTAATCTCTTCCTCGTTGCCCTCATCACCCATATTTTGGAAGTCATAAGTTGGACCAAATGCATTATCGACCATACGTTGCATTAACATAAATGGATCATCTTTATCAATATATCCACTACTACTTGGAACATTTTCTGGGTCAATATGTGGAGCTTCTTCATCATGCTGAGTCCAATACCAATTGTAAGTATAGAAGTGCGCCTAAGAGTGGGGGTGAATTAGGTGTTTAGAAATTTTCTTGTTTTTAGAGATTTAGTGTTTGATTTTTCTGATTTAAGTTAGTGTATGGAAAGGATAAATGGCAGAAAAATAAAGAACACAAAGATATTATCCTGGTTCCCCTTATGACCAAGGATACATCCAGTCCTCTTGCACACCACAAGAGATTTTCTACTATTGTTAGAATAAGTACAAGTCCCACCCAAGGACCTTTCTTACAAACTCCTAACAATCAACCTAAGATAGCACACCACTATCTTAGTTTACAAAACTTGAAGAAAGAACACCACTTTCCTCAATTTACAACACTTGAAGAAAGTACACCACTTTCTTCAATTTACAACACTTGAATGGTTTAGCAATATGAATTTTGACTTAGATCAATATGATATAATAGTTGATGTACAATGATAACAATCCAATATAATTTCAAGTACACTAGAGAACTTTTCTCAATGATATGAAAATGTAAAATTTGTACTTGAAATATAAAAGTGAAACTTTGAAAAACTCAAAACATTTTAGAAAGTTTGTTCAAGGTTTGGTTGTAGGATTGATTGTTGTTTGATCTGAAGTTATGGGGTATTTATACTCCATAAACATCTCTTCAGATTTGTGGCCATTGATCCAGGAGGTTTGATGAAAGAATACAATTGTAACACCCCGTTTTTCAAAGCGAGGGTATATTTTTTTTTCAAAAGTAATTAAACTAAAAC
>NW_027337818.1:0-1704 GCF_000331145.2 Cicer arietinum | reverse complement strand
ACCTTAATTGGACAAGAATAAGCCTAGGGAGGACGAAAATGAGCAAAATGTTCATGCAATGACCCAAACACAACTATTGGATGCACAAGATTGGTTGAAAACCCTAATTTGACAAGAAACAAACACACCTATTGGATGCACAAGATTGGTTGAAAACACTAATTGGACAAGAATAAGCCTAGGGAGGACGAAAATGAGCTAAAAGTTCATGCAATGACACAAACACATCTATTGGATGCACAAGATTGGTTGAAAACACTAATTGGACAAGAATAAGCCTAGGGAGGACGAAAATGAGCTAAAAGTTCATGCAATGACACAAACACATCTATTGGATGCACAAGATTGGTTGAAAACACTAATTGGACAAGAATAAGCCTAGGGAGGACGAAAATGACCTAAATCTTCATCCAATGACACAAATGAACTTATTGGATGCACAAGATTGGTTAAAAACACTTATTGCACAAGAATAAGTCTAGGGAGGACGAAAATGACCTAAATCTTCATCAAATGACACAAATGTACTTATTGGATGCACAAGATTGGTTAAAAACCCTAATTGGACAAGAATAAGCCTAGGGAGGACGAAAATCACCTAAATGTTCATCCAATGACACAAACACACTGAATTGATGCACAAGATTGGTTGAAAACACTAATTGGACAAGAATAAGCCTTGGGAGGACGAAAATGACCTAAATGTTCATCCAATGACACAAATGAACTTATGGGATGCACAAGATTGGTTAAAAACCCTAATTTGAAAAGAATAAGCCTAGGGAAGACGAAAATGACCTAAATGTTCATCCAATGACACAAATGAACTTATGGGATGCACAAGATTGGTTAAAAACCCTAATTTGAAAAGAATAAGCCTAGGGAAGACGAAAATGACCTAAATGTTCATCCAATGACACAAATGAACTTATGGGATGCACAAGATTGGTTAAAAACCCTAATTTGAAAAGAATAAGCCTAGGGAAGACGAAAATGACCTAAATGTTCATCCAATGACACAAATGAACTTATGGGATGCACAAGATAGGTTAAAAACCTTAATTGGACAAGAATAAGCCTAGTGCGGATGAAAATGACCTATATGTTCATGCAATGACATAAACACTCCTATTGGATGCACAAAATTGGTTAAAAACCCTAATTGGACAAGAATAAGCCTAGGGATGACGAAAATGACCTAAATGTTCATCCAATGACACAAATGAACTTATTGGATACACAAGATAGGTTAAAGACCCTAATTGGACAAGAATAAGCCTAGGGATGACGAAAATGACCTAAATGTTCATCCAATGACACAAATGAACTTATTGGATACACAAGATAGGTTAAAGACCCTAATTGGACAAGAATAAGCCTAGGGATGACGAAAATGACCTAAATGTTCATCCAATGACACAAATGAACTTATTGGATACACAAGATAGGTTAAAGACCCTAATTGGACAAGAATAAGCCTAGGGATGACGAAAATGACCTAAATGTTCATCCAATGACACAAATGAACTTATTGGATACACAAGATAGGTTAAAGACCCTAATTGGACATGAATAAGCCTAGGGAAGACGAAAATCACCTAAATGTTCATCTAATTACACAAATGAATTTATTGGATGCAAAAGATTGGTTAAAAACCCTAAGTGCACAAGAATAAGCCTAGGGAGGACGAAAATGACCTAAAT
>NW_027337817.1:0-1086 GCF_000331145.2 Cicer arietinum | reverse complement strand
TGTGTCATTGGATGAACTTTTAGGTCATTTTCGTCCTCCATAGGCTTATTCTTGTCCAATTAGAGTTTTTAATCAATCTTGAGCATCCAATAGGTGTGTTAGTGTCATTGGATGACCATTTAGGTTATTTTCGTCCACTCTAGCCTTATTCTTGTCCAATTATGGTTTTTAACCAATCTTGTGCATCCAATAGGTGCGTTTGTGTCATTGGATGAACATATAGGTCATTTTCGACCTCCCTAGGCTTATTCTTGTCCAATTAGGGTTTTTAACTAATCTTGTGCATCCAATAGGTGTGTTTGTGTCATTGGATGAATATTTTGGTCATTTTCGTCCACCCTATGCTTATTCTTGTCCAATTAGGGTTTTTAACCAATCTTGTGCATCCAATAGGTGTGTTTGTGCCATTGGAAGAACATTTAGGTAATTTTCGTCCACCATTGGCTGATTCTTGTCCAATTAGGGTTTTTAACCAATCTTGTGCATCCAATAGGTGTGTTTGTGCCATTGGATGAACATTTAGGTAATTTTCGTCCTCCCTAAGTTTATTCTTGTCAAATTAAGGTTTTTGACCAATTTTGTGCATCCAACAAGTGCGTTTTTGTCATTGGATGAATATTTAGGTCAGTTTTGTCCACCCTAAGCATATTCCTGTCCAATTAGGGTTTTTAACTGTTCTTGTGCATCCAATAGGTGTGTTTGGGTCATTGGATGAACATTTAGGTCATTTTCGTCCTCCCTATGCTTATTCCTTTCCAATTAAGGTTTTTAACCAATCTTGTGCATCCAATAGGTGTGTTTGGGTCATTGGATGAACATTTAGGTCATTTTCGTCCTCCCTATGCTTATTCCTTTCCAATTAAGGTTTTTAACCAATCTTGTGCATCCAATAGGTGTGTTTGTGTCATTGGATGAACATTTAGGTCGTTTTCGTCCACCATAGGCTTATTCTTGTCCAATTAGGGTTTTTAACCAATGTTGGGCATCCAATAGATGTGTTGGTTTCATTGGATTAACATTTAGGTCATTTTCGTCCTCCCTATGCTTATTCCTTTCCAATTAAGGTTTTTAACCAATCTTGTGCAT
>NW_027337816.1:0-346 GCF_000331145.2 Cicer arietinum | reverse complement strand
ATTTAGGTCATTTTCGTCCTCCCTAGGCTTATTCTTGTCCAATTAGGGTTTTTAATCAATCTTGTGCATCCAATAGGTGTGTTTGTGTCATTGGATGAACATTTAGGTCATTTTCGTCCTCCCGAGGCTTATTCTTGCCCAATTAGGGTTTTTAACCAATCTTGTGCATCCAATAATATCATTTGTGTCATCGGATTAACATTTAGGTCATTTTCTTCATCCCTAGGCTTATTCTTGAACAATTAGGGTTTTTAACAAATTTTGTGCATCCAATAGGTTTGTGTGTGTCATTGGATGAACATTTAGTTCATTTTCGTCCTCCCAAGGCTTATTCTTGTCCAATTAG
>NW_027337815.1:0-5860 GCF_000331145.2 Cicer arietinum | reverse complement strand
TAGAATCGCATAAAATCTTATTCTTCAAAATATTACACTAAAATACTATTACTTTAAAAAAATATATAATAAAATAAAATAAAATAAAATATTTATTATTTATATCGCTCAGTTAATATAATGTGTATCAAACTAGCACATCATAGAAAACATTCATATAACGAAAATTAATCACAGTTTATTAACATATATTTTATAGTAATTTTAACATCAAATTAATTATTGAAAATCCTATTTAATTAATAAAATAGTTTATCATAAAATTTAGGGTGCTACGATTCTCCCCTCGTTAAAAAAATTTCGTCCTCGAAATTTGAAGTGAACAACAACCGAACTGATCCACCCTAAAGATTCAAACTTAGTCTGTAAACATATTTAAGGTATTCATTACTTTTTTTAAGCACAATATGTCTAAAAATCAATTAGTTTGACATCATAGACTAACATGACACAATAAATCAATTAAACACATCATATTCCACAACAACATACCACATTGAATTGCATCAGATAACACATATATCAAATACGCTTTCAAGTTCAACCAGTTTCTCAAACAATATTGTATCAGTTTTACTCTCCTTAAAGAATGTCTAACTCCAAACAATATTTGTTCTACAGGTTTCACAAAAGTTAGACATATAGAAAAAACATTTAAAATATTTCACACCTTCAAGAATTACAAATAGAAATGCATATAACAACTCAATGACATACAATCACTTAATCTTTAAAAAAAATAGGAGTATAATGATAGTGAAATAAGATAAATATTTTCATATATAGTTAAGCACACTTAAAGTCCAACTTAATTTTCAAAGTCTTATAAACAAAATTCATTTATAGAACTCATACAATAGTTCTAGTCCTTATGAAATGAGAGAATACAGAACAATTAAGATACTAACACAATATTCTTATTCATTTTAAGCAATTAGTTAGAAGATCAAACATACTTATTTGAATGTTTAATTGAAGTACACACCACTATCCTAATATTCACGACACGTAATCAGTTATTAGCATTCAACATTGATGTCAAATAAGACTCATAATCACTTAAAGTTGTATTAGATATGAATGTAAGACCCATAATTTTAAAGTACCATTTATGTATTTTTGGTGTATTTTGGATTTTGGCTCGGAGGCTTTTAAGCCAAAGTTAATAATATTTTGGAGTTTTATAATCAAAAAGATATTTTGATGCCAATTAAAATTTCTCGTCGATAAATAAATTGAAATTAACTGCGATGAATCCTTTACGGATAATTTAATGCGTTTCGGGTGAAACGGTAATTTAACAAATATCTAGATATTTTGAGATATTTGTTAAGTTATATTTATTATCTATATATGTTTGTTTGGAGGGAATAAGAAAGGAAAACTAGAAGGAAGGAAAAGGAAAAGAAAATAGTATAAAAGGAAGGAAGGAAAAAGGAAGAAAGGAAAAAGAAAGGAAAGGAAAAAGAAAGGAAAGAAAAAGAAAGGAAAGAAAATCGCCAATTTCCATCTCCTTCCTCTGAACCGTGAACCGATTTCCCTCCTTCTCCCGTTTTCATTTTCGTCGCTTTCTTTTCTTCAAAACTAGTAACCCAAGGTTGGGTAAGAGTTAGAACAAGGATTTCGCAACTCCACTCTTCCTCTTTGATTCGAAAACGAAGAAAAACGGTATTTGAGATGAATACAGACTGTTGTATTCGAATACAGACATGCTGTTTTTGCCACTGACTTACTGTGTAGTCGAATACAGACTGCTGTATTCGAATACATTTTGCTACTGACTTGCTGTGTAGTCGAATACAGACTGTTGTATTCGAATACAGACATGCTGTTTTTGCCACTGACTTACTGTGTAGTCGAATACAGACTGCTGTATTCGAATACATTTTGCTACTGACTTGCTGTGTAGTCGAATACAGACTGTTGTATTCGAATACAGACATGCTGTTTTTGCCACTGACTTACTGTGTAGTCGAATACAGACTGCTGTATTCGAATACATTTTGCTACTGACTTGCTGTGTAGTCGAATACAGACTGTTGTATTCGAATACAGACATGCTGTTTTTGCCACTGACTTACTGTGTAGTCGAATACAGACTGCTGTATTCGAATACATTTTGCTACTGACTTGCTGTGTAGTCGAATACAGACTGTTGTATTCGAATACAGACATGCTGTTTTTGCCACTGACTTACTGTGTAGTCGAATACAGACTGCTGTATTCGAATACATTTTGCTACTGACTTGCTGTGTAGTCGAATACAGACTGTTGTATTCGAATACAGACATGCTGTTTTTGCCACTGACTTACTGTGTAGTCGAATACAGACTGCTGTATTCGAATACATTTTGCTACTGACTTGCTGTGTAGTCGAATACAGACTGTTGTATTCGAATACAGACATGCTGTTTTTGCCACTGACTTACTGTGTAGTCGAATACAGACTGCTGTATTCGAATACATTTTGCTACTGACTTGCTGTGTAGTCGAATACAGACTGTTGTATTCGAATACAGACATGCTGTTTTTGCCACTGACTTACTGTGTAGTCGAATACAGACTGCTGTATTCGAATACATTTTGCTACTGACTTGCTGTGTAGTCGAATACAGACTGTTGTATTCGAATACAGACATGCTGTTTTTGCCACTGACTTACTGTGTAGTCGAATACAGACTGCTGTATTCGAATACATTTTGCTACTGACTTGCTGTGTAGTCGAATACAGACTGTTGTATTCGAATACAGACATGCTGTTTTTGCCACTGACTTACTGTGTAGTCGAATACAGACTGCTGTATTCGAATACATTTTGCTACTGACTTGCTGTGTAGTCGAATACAGACTGTTGTATTCGAATACAGACATGCTGTTTTTGCCACTGACTTACTGTGTAGTCGAATACAGACTGCTGTATTCGAATACATTTTGCTACTGACTTGCTGTGTAGTCGAATACAGACTGTTGTATTCGAATACAGACATGCTGTTTTTGCCACTGACTTACTGTGTAGTCGAATACAGACTGCTGTATTCGAATACATTTTGCTACTGACTTGCTGTGTAGTCGAATACAGACTGTTGTATTCGAATACAGACATGCTGTTTTTGCCACTGACTTACTGTGTAGTCGAATACAGACTGCTGTATTCGAATACATTTTGCTACTGACTTGCTGTGTAGTCGAATACAGACTGTTGTATTCGAATACAGACATGCTGTTTTTGCCACTGACTTACTGTGTAGTCGAATACAGACTGCTGTATTCGAATACATTTTGCTACTGACTTGCTGTGTAGTCGAATACAGACTGTTGTATTCGAATACAGACATGCTGTTTTTGCCACTGACTTACTGTGTAGTCGAATACAGACTGCTGTATTCGAATACATTTTGCTACTGACTTGCTGTGTAGTCGAATACAGACTGTTGTATTCGAATACAGACATGCTGTTTTTGCCACTGACTTACTGTGTAGTCGAATACAGACTGCTGTATTCGAATACATTTTGCTACTGACTTGCTGTGTAGTCGAATACAGACTGTTGTATTCGAATACAGACATGCTGTTTTTGCCACTGACTTACTGTGTAGTCGAATACAGACTGCTGTATTCGAATACATTTTGCTACTGACTTGCTGTGTAGTCGAATACAGACTGTTGTATTCGAATACAGACATGCTGTTTTTGCCACTGACTTACTGTGTAGTCGAATACAGACTGCTGTATTCGAATACATTTTGCTACTGACTTGCTGTGTAGTCGAATACAGACTGTTGTATTCGAATACAGACATGCTGTTTTTGCCACTGACTTACTGTGTAGTCGAATACAGACTGCTGTATTCGAATACATTTTGCTACTGACTTGCTGTGTAGTCGAATACAGACTGTTGTATTCGAATACAGACATGCTGTTTTTGCCACTGACTTACTGTGTAGTCGAATACAGACTGCTGTATTCGAATACATTTTGCTACTGACTTGCTGTGTAGTCGAATACAGACTGTTGTATTCGAATACAGACATGCTGTTTTTGCCACTGACTTACTGTGTAGTCGAATACAGACTGCTGTATTCGAATACATTTTGCTACTGACTTGCTGTGTAGTCGAATACAGACTGTTGTATTCGAATACAGACATGCTGTTTTTGCCACTGACTTACTGTGTAGTCGAATACAGACTGCTGTATTCGAATACATTTTGCTACTGACTTGCTGTGTAGTCGAATACAGACTGTTGTATTCGAATACAGACATGCTGTTTTTTTTGCTGAATGCTGAAACAGCCTTGTATTCGAATACAGAGATGCTGTATTCGAATACAACAATGTTGTTTTGTTAAAAACTTCATTTCTCAACCTTGTTTATGCATGTTTGGCATATGGAAACCCTTTTAAGGTGCATGCTTAGTTGAAAGGTTATTTTGAGCATTTAAAATCTTAATTGCTATGTGGTAATTGTTATTTTTTTTGGTTGGTGACCCTTTACAATTATTGTGGAAATCTGGGCTTTGCCCTCAGATGAGAGTCAGGACGGTCCTACCGGTTCGTACCCTACGGACGGGAATGGAGATGGGAACGCGTGATTGCAGTTACATTAGGAGGATCTCACGGGGCGCGTGGAGATACTCAGGGTGTATAGCTTTTTGGTAGGATGATCAGATTAGGATGATGTATAGGAACTAGGTGTCCTTCTTTTTGGATTGGAGTATTTTTAGTTTGGAAAACTGTACTTATACTAATATTGTCAGTTTGACTTTTTACTTGAATGGGTTCCATGTACCATTTGTTGTTGTGTAAATGTTTTGGATTTATAATTGGAGAAACTCTTCCGCTGTTTGTAAATTATAATGACTCAATTATTTATCCAAAGGCATTTTCTGATTTAAATCTTTGTTCGTTTTTAATTACTTTTAGAAAAAGAAAATATACCCTCGCTTTGAAAAACGGGGTGTTACATTGTGGTATCAGAGGCATTTCAGGTTCTTCCGTGAAGAAATTGATGAACCATTCATGTGTCATTGTTTCCAAGACGGACTGAAGTATGAGATTCAAGACTCCGTCTTACCCTTGGGAATTCAACGTTTCCAAGCGCTTGTAGAGAAATGTAGAGAAGTGGAGGATATGAAAAACAAGAGGGCTAGCCGAGGAGGGAATTTATATGAAAAACAAGAGGGCTAGCCGAGTAGGGAATTTTAATTCGGGAGGCCCTAGTCGGGCGAATTATCAGAACAAGGGGAAGCAAGTTGCTAAACCTTATAATCGACCCCAGAATAACAACGGTGGGCAGAGTCGCCCGGGGAACCAGAATTTCGGGAGGCAATTGGGGCAAGTGCTTCGATGTTTCCGATGTGGGGGAGAAGGACACTATGCTAGTGCTTGTACCACTAACCTCCCCATCTGTCACAATTGTCGGAAGTCGGGGCACATGGCAAGGGATTGCACGGCTCCAAAGGTGGAACCAGTGGTGAATGTAGCTAGGGCTACCCGTCCTACTGCTAGAGGACGCATTTATTGTGTGAATGCTGAAGAGGGAAATCCATCTGGTAATCTGATTCAGCGTGACTGTGAGATTGCAGGTAACACTCTAACTGCACTCTTTGATTCGGGGGCAACCCATTCCTTCATTGCTATGGATTGTGTGAATCGCTTGAAGTTATCTGTGTCTGCTTTACCTTTTGATTTGGTTGTTTCCACACCTGCTAAGACTTTGACCGTAAATTCGGCATGTTTACATTGTCGAATTGCTATACAGAATAGGGATTTCTTGGTTAATTTAATTTGTTTACCGATACAATCACTCGAGGTCATCCTCGGTATGGATTGGATGTCTTATCATTATGTGATCTTGGATT
>NW_027337814.1:799-1351 GCF_000331145.2 Cicer arietinum | reverse complement strand
TATATATTATTAATGTAGTTGGTTCTTTTGACATGAAGTTCAATTTTAATCCGTTTTTTTTTTTTGTGTGCATTTGAATTGAAATTAAATTTTTAAAATTAATTTAACATAACACTAAATGATTGATATTGTCTATTAATTATAAAAGAAAATTTCATTGATCTTTTTTTGAGGTCTTCTTGAAAGACACAAACTCTACATCTAGTTTTCGAAATACATTTACCACTCAAGTTTTCATTAAAACAATTGTATATAAGAATTTTTTTGTCATGACCTATTCTCTAAAGCATTGATTTATTTTCGTCGACACTAAAAGAGGGCGCAATTGTTTTTTGAATGCTTACGGCCACAGTTTTATGATTGTGTTTTGTCAAAATTTCAAAAATATTGCATATAAAGTTGACTCAAACTAATCATTTATGATCTATATTTGGACTCGGTAATTTTCAAATAAGTCTCGAAAATGTATGTTGGCCAATTCCTTTAAATTTAGAACCGATAACTTGCTAAAATAATTTCAATTTAAAAATGAAGAGCGTTTGTCAAATGTTG
>NW_027337814.1:0-222 GCF_000331145.2 Cicer arietinum | reverse complement strand
TTCATAATATTGAATTTGCCGGAGTGCTACTGCGGGTGTAGTAACATTTTGTGGTATATTATATATTAGATAGTATATATTATTAATGTAGTTGGTTCTTTTGACATGAAGTTCAATTTTAATTCGTTTTTTTTGTGTGCATTTGAATTGAAATTTAAGTTTTAAAATTAATTTAACATAACACTAAATGATTGATATTGGCTATTAATTATAAAAGAAAAT
>NW_027337813.1:0-1294 GCF_000331145.2 Cicer arietinum | reverse complement strand
AAGAAAGGTTTATCTCTGAAGGTTCAAGCAAAGCAATCTAAACCTGAATCCGATAGCTACTCAAATGAATCCAGCAGTGAAAATGAAGAGACTGAAATCGATTCACTTGTCAAGAAATTTAAGAAGTTTCTGAAGAAGAAAGATAACAAATTCAAAAAACCATCCAGCTCTAAGACTAGTGACATCAAGACAGTTACATGCTATGAATGTGGTAAGATTGGTCACATAAAGTCGGAATGCTACAAACTGAAGAACAAGAATAGAGCTCACAAAGCCAAAAGAGCATATATTGCATGGAGTGACAACGATAACGATGAGTCCTCTGCCTCTTCGGATGAAGAAAAAGTGAATTTATGTCTCATGGCTCACACTAATTCAGAATCTGACAGTGAGGTTAGTTCGCAATTTAATCCAACATATGATGAGCTTCAAGAAGCTTTCAATGAATTGCATGATGATTATGTGAAATCCATAAAACAGTTGTTAAGCACAAAGAAAATGCTTGAACAAATGAATGTTGAACACAAAGAAATTGAAAATTTATGTGAACAACTGAAAAAGGATTCACAAGAAAAATCTGCAAAGTGCATTGAACTTGAAAATACAGTTGCATCTTTAAAATCTGATTTATTAAATTTTGCAAATAGTAAAGATAAGCTGAATGTCATGCTTAGCAATCAAAGACATGTTTATGAAAAATCTGGTTTAGGATATACACCAAATATGCATGTCAAAAGAAAAAATAAAAACAGATCTGGTATTGGTTATATGCAAACCAGAAATGTCAAACATGGTCAAAAATCTTCTATTGCTAAGAGTATGTATGACACCTTTACTAAACCAAACAAATATTCATCCTTTGATGGCAAATGTCATTTCTGTTGTAGAAAGGGACATTTTGTGTCTAATTGCAAATTTAAAAAATTAGCCAATAGAGGATGGAAGCAAGTTTGGATAGCAAAAGAATCTGTGTTTAAGACTGACCCCCCAGGACCCAATCTGAATTGGGTACCTAGATCCAAAAATTAATTATATTTTTGCAGGTGTACTTGACATCCACCAAGCAAGATTGATATTTGAAAGTGGATGCTCAAGACACGTGAAATGAGACAAGTATGAGAATCTTGTCTTTAACATTAAATGAAGATTAAATGAAGAAAGTTTGGTCAACCATATTGTATTGATGACAGAGAAAAAGAGTCAATGGCTGTTAATCAGAAGTTTTTTTTGCTTAAATCGATTGATTAATCGATTTCGAGTTTGCTCTTTGTTTGTTTAAAGAATCGATTTGGGA
>NW_027337812.1:0-1438 GCF_000331145.2 Cicer arietinum | reverse complement strand
GTTAATCCAATGACACAAATGAACATATTGGTTGCACAAGATTGGTTAAATACCCTAATTGGAAAGGAATAAGCCTAGGGAGGACGAAAATCACCTAAATGTTCATCCAATGACACAAACGATCTTATTGCACGCACAAGATTGGTTAAAAACCCAAATTGGACAAGAATAAGCCTAGGGAGGACGAAAATGACCTAAATGTTCATCCACTGACACAAATGAACTTATAGCATGCACAAGATTGGTTGAAAACCCTAATTGGACTAGAATAAGCCTAGGGAAGACGAAAATGACCTAAATGTTCATCCACTGACACAAATGAACTTATAGCATGCACAAGATTGGTTGAAAACCCTAATTGGACTAGAATAAGCCTAGGGAAGACGAAAATGACCTAAATGTTCATCCACTGACACAAATGAACTTATAGCATGCACAAGATTGGTTGAAAACCCTAATTGGACTAGAATAAGCCTAGGGAAGACGAAAATGACCTAAATGTTCATCCACTGACACAAATGAACTTATAGCATGCACAAGATTGGTTGAAAACCCTAATTGGACTAGAATAAGCCTAGGGAAGACGAAAATGACCTAAATGTTCATCCACTGACACAAATGAACTTATAGCATGCACAAGATTGGTTGAAAACCCTAATTGGACAAGAATAAGTCTAGGGAGGACGAAAATGACCTTAATGTTCATCCAATGACACAAGCACACCTATTGGATGCACAAGATTGGTTAAAAACCCTAATTGGACTATAATAAACCTAGGGAGGACCAAAATGACCTAAATGTTAATCCAATGTCACAAATGAACATATTGGATGCACAAAGTTGGTTAAAAAACCTAATTAGACAAGAATAAGCCTAGGGAGGACGAAAATGACCTAAATGCTCAGCCAATGACACAAATGAACTTATTGCATGCATAAGATTGGTTAAAAACCCTAATTGGACAAGAATAAGCCTAGGGAGGACGAAAATGACCTAAATGTTCATCCAATGACACAAACACACCTATAGGATGCTCAAGATTGGTTAAAAACCCTAATTGGACAAGAATAAGCCTAGGGAGGACGAAAATGACCTAAATGTTCATCCAATGACACAAACACACCTATAGGATGCTCAAGATTGGTTAAAAACCCTAATTGGACAAGAATAAGCCTAGGGAGGACGAAAATGACCTAAATGTTCATCCAATGACACAAACACACCTATAGGATGCTCAAGATTGGTTAAAAACCCTAATTGGACAAAAATAAGCCTAGGGAGGACGAAAATATCCTAAATGCTCATCCAATGACACAAACACACCTATTGGATGCACAAGTTGGTTAAAAACTCTAATTGGACTAAAATAAACCCAGGGAGGACGAAAATGACCTAAATGTTAATCCAATAATACAAATGAACATATTGGAAGCACAA
>NW_027337811.1:515-1175 GCF_000331145.2 Cicer arietinum | reverse complement strand
AAGTAATTAAAAACAAACAAAGAATTAAATCATGAAATGCCTTTGGATAAATAATTGAGTCATGAAAATTTACAAGCAGCGGAAAAGTTTCTCCAATTATAATTTCCAAGACATTTACACAACAACAAATGGTACCTGTGACCCATTCAAATAAGAAGTCAAACTGACAATATTAGTATAAGTACAGTTTTCCAAACTAAGAATACTCCAATCCAAAAAGAAGGACACCTAGTCCCTATACATCATCCTAATCTGATCATCCTACCAAAAAGCTATACACCCTGAGTATCACCACGCGCCCCGTGAGATCCTCCTAACGTAACTGCAGTCAAGCGTTCCCATCTCCATTCCCGTCCGTAGGGTACGAACCGGTAGGACCGTCCTGACTCTCATCTGAGGGCAAAGCCCAGATTTCCACAATAATTGTAAAGGGTCACCAACCAAAAAAATAACAGTTAACACATAGCAATTAAGTTTTTAAATGCTCAAAACAACTTTTCAACTAAGCATGCACCTTAACAGGATTTTCCATATGCTAAAAGTTCATATAATGCTTGCCAATTAACAATGAACTCAAAATGAAGTTCTCCAACCATCAAGTAATACATAACTGACCAAAGCATTGATAAATCAATTGAGAAATCGATTATCTAACTCAAA
>NW_027337811.1:0-458 GCF_000331145.2 Cicer arietinum | reverse complement strand
CAATCGATTGAGTGAGTACTAAGCCCCCAGGTTTTAAGCCAATCGATTTCCAAATCGATTTGGTCGAATATGGATGAGTCCCTGACTTAAGGCCCAATCGATTGGGCAATCGATTTCGTAAATGATTTTCGAAAACTGATTACAAAATCGATTGGCTAATCGATTTTGTCAATTTGGCCAAGTCTCTGTTTACCCATCCCATCGATTGGGAAATCGATTTCCCTGATCATTTTCCCAAAAATTCAAGAATTAACTCAAGTCATTCCTAATCAAGTCCACAACCTAACACTTAGCAATTCCTACGCGATTACCACGGCAAATGGGATCTCGGTAACTGTAACACCCCATTTTTCAAAGCGAGGGTATATTTTTTTTTCAAAAGTAATTAAACTAACACAGAGAAATAGATAAAGAAATGCCTTTGGATAAATAATTGAGTCATTATAATTTACAAGCAG
>NW_027337810.1:19484-20644 GCF_000331145.2 Cicer arietinum | reverse complement strand
TTCGGTCCTTTTTTTTTCCTGTGTACGAGAGACCTTCATAGTGTTCTTCTCTAAAATTTATAAATGTGTTTCGGGTTCTTTGTCTGATTCCCAACACAAACCATCATTTTGTTCAAAAATATGAATTTCGGTCCATTTTAGTTGAATGGTACGAAAGTCACCCGAAAAGTCCAGATTAAATCGAGGACCAAGAGACTCTTATAGCATTCTTCTCAAAAATTTATAATTGTGTTTCGGGTTCCGCGCCAGATTTCAAACACTAGCCAGTCTTTTTCGAAAATACGGATTTTGGTCTATTTTGGTTGGATCGTATGAAAATCGTTCGAAAAGTCCAAATGAAATCGAGGACCAGGAGACCCTTATAGCATTATTCTCCAAAATTTATAACTGTGTTTCGAGTTCCGCCCCAGATTTCAAACACTAGCCATCGTCTGGTCCGAAAATACGAATTTCAGTCCATTTTTGTCGAGTGATACCAAAATCTCCCGAAATGACCAGGTGAAATCGAGGACCCGGAAGAAGCTTATAGCATTCTTCTCCTAAATATATAACTGAGTTTCGGGTTTCGCACCAGATTTCAAACACTTGCCATCGTCTGGTCTGAAAATATAGATTTCAGCCCTCTTTTGTCGAAGTGTAAGAAAATCGCCTGAAAAGTCTAGATGAAATCGAGGACCGAGAGACCTTTATAGCATTCTTCTCCTAAATTTATAACTATGTTCCGAGTTCCGTGTCGGATTTCAAACACTAGCCATTGTTTTGTGCAAAAATACGAATTTCGGTCCATTTTAATCGGGTGGTACGAAAATCACCCGAAAATACTACATGAATCGAGGACCTGGAGATCATTATATCATTCTTTTCCTAAATATATAATAGTGTTTCGGATTCTGGGTCAGATTTCAAACACTAACCATCGTTTGGTCCAAAAATATAGATTTTGGTCCATTTTTGTCGAGGGGTATGAATATCGCCTGAAAAGTCCAGATGAAATTGACGACCGAGAGACCCTTGTAGTATTCTTCTTCTATATTTATAATTGTATTTCGGGTTCCATGCCAAATTTCAAACACTAGCCATCGTCTAGTTCGAAAATACGAATTTCGGTCCATTTTTGTCGTGTGGTACGAAAATCGCCCGAAAAGACCAGATGAAATTGA
>NW_027337810.1:0-635 GCF_000331145.2 Cicer arietinum | reverse complement strand
CGTAAGATTTGAAAAACTAGCCATCGTCTTGTTCGAAAATACAGATTTCGGTCCATTTTAGTCCGGTGGTACGAAAATCCCCCGAAAAGTCAAGATGAAATCGAGTACCAGGAGAACCTTATAGCATTCTTCTCCAAAATATATAAATGCGTTTCGGGTTTTGCGCTAGATCTCAAACACTAGCCATCGTCTGGTCTGAAAATACTGATTTTGGCCCTTTTTTGTCTAGTGGTACGAAAGTCGCTCCAAAAGTCCTAATGAAATAAAGGACCGAGAGTCCCTTATATCATTCTTCTTCTAAATTTATAATTTTGTTTTGGGTTCCGCGTCAGATTTCAAACACTAGCCATCGTCTTGTTCGAGAATACGGATTTCGGTCCATTTTAGTCGGGTGGTACGAAAATCGCACCAAAAGTCCCGATGAAATCGAGGACTTAGAAACTCTTATAACATTCTTCTCTAAAAGTTATGACTATGTTTCATGTTCCGCGCCAGATTTCAAACACTAGACATTGTCTGGTCCGAAAATGCAGATGTTGGTCCATTTTTTACGAGGGGTACGAAAATCGTCTGAAATGTACAAATGAAATTGAGGACCGCGAGACCATTATAGCATTCTTCCCCAAAATTTATAA
>NW_027337809.1:0-1117 GCF_000331145.2 Cicer arietinum | reverse complement strand
AGGTCATTTTCGTGCTCCCTAGGCTTATTCTTGTCCAATTAGGGGTTTTAACCAATCTTGTGCGTCCAATAAGTGTGTTTGTGTCATTGGTTGCACATTTAGGTCTTTTTTGCCCTCCCTAGGCTTATTCAGGTCCAATTAGTGTTTTTAACCAATCTTGTGCATCCAATAAGTTCATTTGTGTCATTCGATGAACATTTAGGTCATTTTCGTCCTCTCTAGGCTTATTCTTGTCCAATTAGAATTTTTAACCAATGTTGTGAATCCAATAAGTTCATTTGTGTCATTGGATGAACATTTAGGTCATTTTCATCCTCCCTAGGCTTATTATATTCCAGTTAGGATTTTTAACCCAGCTTGTGCATCCAATAAGTTCATTGGTGTCATTGGATGAACATTTAGGTCATTTTCGTCCTCCTTAGACTTATTCTTGTCCAATTTAGGATTTTTAACCAATCTTGTGCATCCACTAATTTAATTTCTGTAATTGGATGAACATTTAGGTCTTATTCGTCCTCCCTAGGCTTATTCTTTTCCAATAAGGGTGTTTTACCAATCTTGTGCATCCAATAGGTGTGTTTGTGTCATTGGATGAACATTTAGGTCATTTTCGTCCTCCCTAGGCTTCTTCTTGTCCAATTAGGGCTTTTAATCTATCTTTTGCATCCAATAAGTTCATTTGTCTCATTGGATGAACATTTAGGTCATTTTCGTCATCCTTAGGCGTATTCTTGTCCGATTAGGGTTTTTAACCAATCTTGTGCATCCAATAAGTTCATTTGTGTAATTGGATGAACATTTAGGTCATTGTCGTCCTCCCTAGGCTTCTTCTTGTCCAATTAGGGTTTTTAACCTATCTTGTGCATCCAATAGGTGTGTTTGTGTCATTGGACGAACATTTAGGTCATTGTCGTCCTCCCTAGGCTTCTTCTTGTCCAATTAGGGTTTTTAACCTATCTTGTGCATCCAATAGGTGTGTTTGTGTCATTGGACGAACATTTAGGTCATTTTCGTCCTCCCTAAGCTTATTCATGTCCAATTAGAATTTTTAACGAAAGTTGTGAATCCAGTAAGTTCATTTGTGTCATTGGATGAACATTTAGGTCATTTTCGTCCT
>NW_027337808.1:1973-2245 GCF_000331145.2 Cicer arietinum | reverse complement strand
GAAGAACTCTCCATCATAAATTTTCCCAAAATTGATTAAATAAATTCTGCTATTTTTTTATTTAATTTTAATTTTTCGTTATTTTTAATGTTATTTTGGTTTTTATTAGTTTAATGTTGTGTGGCAAATATAGGACAAATCTGATCCCTAAGAATAAAGTCAAATTTTTAGATAGATAGACTTAAGTACTTTTAAGTGAAACTTCCCTTGACTAATCAGACAAGGACATGCGTTTGCCTTTTATTCTTTGGTCAATATGATGGCACTTAGTG
>NW_027337808.1:0-1497 GCF_000331145.2 Cicer arietinum | reverse complement strand
TTTATTTCAAATTTTTCTCTCTCCACTTCAATGCCCTCTACGGTTTACCTCCTTCTCTCTCTCCGCATTTAATTTTTCTTTTCTCTCTCTTCCATCCGTTTCACTCTCCCAAGGTCATCGTTTTCTTTCGTTCTTCCTTCCCTTCATCGCTCTCATCCGTTTCTTCCTCCCATCAACAATGGCTCGGATTAAAACAACAGCAAAGCGAAAAATGTCTCCTTTTAATCCTGAAACTGACTCAGACAACTGCTCAAGTCCTGAATCTCTACAAAAAGGTTCAAAACAAAAGTCAGTATCTCCTCCTAGGGCACCGCCGAAACCGTCCGCTTAAAAGGCCAAAAAACCTTCATCGTCAAAACCCTCTGCCTCCTCCATCAGACGATCTTCAAGAGTCCAATCTGGGGCTGTCCCTTCAAATAAGAAAGTTACTCAGGACTCAACTGTGCATGAGATTGATTCGGACGACTCCAAAGGTCATGCCTCTGCCAAACCGGTTCCTAAAGGGTCATGCTTCTGTCAAACCGGTTCCTAAATCTTCCTCTAAACCGTCCACTCCAAAACGGCAGAAAACCAAACCATCTGAACCAAGCAAACCGACTCCAAAGAAGTCTCACTCATCCAAACCGATTCCTGTCCCTCTCTTTAACTCCCCAGAATCGGAGTTGAACTACACCTCAAAATGGCTTAACAAATCAGTAGTTCATGGCAAACATATTGATTTAATCAATCTGAAAAATGGAGGTTTTAATGTTGTAGAAGTTTTTGACAAATTAGGATGGACTCCCTTTTTTAGAGTGAATGAACCTCAATACCCTAGACTGGTAAAGGCATTTTATGCCGCATGCAATGGCTGTAAAGGCAGCCCTGGGTTCAGTTTCGTACTTAAGGGTGTACACTTGGACGTAAACCCCACTTCACTGTGCAAAATTCTTGATATACAAGATGCTGGAGCCCACTGTTTCGCTGAAACTTGGTACATGCAGTATATGGTCACTCGAACCTCAGTTCTTCAAGATATCTTTATAGATCCTCGGAAGCCTCTAGTTGCATCAAACCTTCCTCCTATGTGTCGGATATATCACAACATCTGTGCTCACTCGATAGTGCCTCGAGCTGGGAGTTATGAAAAGGTAACCGAACTAGATATTTTGCTCATTCATCATCTGTTGACTGGAACACCTCTTCATCTGGGAAACATTATTTTTAGCTACATGTTGAATGCTGCAATTGTGGGTCGATCAGCTCCTTATGGGATGATCTTGACCAGAATCTTTAAACACTTTAAAGTACCCCTTGATGATGAAGAAAGCATTCAGTGCAATAATTTTTTCACTATGAAAAATATCAAACAAATGCGCATTGATCTGCCTGAACAAACCCCCACCTCAAGGAAGAAGAAAACTGCCTCCAAAAAGCACAAGTCTGCATCACCATAATCTCATTCTCGCACACCTTCATTCAACTCTGCTAGCTCAACACTACCTCCATCTCCACAAG
>NW_027337807.1:0-1185 GCF_000331145.2 Cicer arietinum | reverse complement strand
AATACGGGTTTCGGTCCTATTTTGTCAATGGTCCGAAAATCGCCTGAAAAGTCCAAATGAAATTGATGACCTAGAGACCCTTATATCATTCTTCTCCAAAATTTATAATTGCGCTTCGGGTTCCGCGTCATATTTCAAACACTAGCCATCTTTTATTCTAAAAATACGGATTTCGGTTCATTTTAGTCAAGTGGTACGAAAATCGCCCGAAAAATCTAGACCAAATCGAGGACCGAGAGACCCTTATAGCATTCTTCTTCTAAATTTATAATTGTGTTTCTAGTTCTGTGTGAGATTTCAAACACTAACAATTGTTTTGTTTAAAAATACGGATTTCAGTCCATTTTAGTCGGGTGGTACGAAAGTCGCCCGAAAAGCCAAGATGAAATCTACGACTTGGAGACCGTTATATCATTCTTCTCCAAAATTTGTAATTGTGTTTCGAGTTCCGCGCTAGATTTCAAACACTTGCCCAAGTTTAGTCCATTTTTGCCAAGGGGTATGAAAATCGCCCGAAAAGTCCAGATGAAATCGACGATCGAGAGACCCTAAAAGCATTCTTCCCTAAAATTTATAATTGTGTTTCGGATTGTAAGACATGAGCTTCCCTGATCATGTTTTTGATTTAATTCCCAAACATACAGTACATATGAAATATTTGATTGATATAATGAGTTGAATTGAGAAACATTTCAGGCAAACAAGCAAACACCATACACTTGGGACAAAAGCTTCCAACTCAAGGAACCAACCAAAGTTGGAGGATATGCTTGAGAAAGATGCAATTATATGTTGTGTAATTAGGTGTCATAGCAGTTAGTTTATTAGACTAATCACTATAGTCTCATGCTTAAGTCTTTGCCAATGAATATAAATCAATCAACCAATAAGTCAATTGATGAATCAATTCATAAATCGATTGTCTGACTCAAAACAAGTGTTTTCACTACATAAATCGATTGGGCAATCGATTAGTTTAAAGTTTTTAGTGAAACCTGAGTTCTCGGATAAATCCAATCAATTGGACAATCGATTGGGAAATCAATTGATCAATCGATTTTACAAGTCTCAAAACAAACCATGTATGGAATCAATCGATAGGGACAAAGTTTTTAAAATCAAGAATAAGTTCTGAGATGCAATAAATCGATTGAGACATCGATTGATTTAGATTTCTTAAACTCC
>NW_027337806.1:0-1330 GCF_000331145.2 Cicer arietinum | reverse complement strand
TGGGTTTTTAACTAATCTTGTGCATCCAATAGGTGTGTTTGTGTCATTGATGAACATTTAGGTAATTTTCGTCCGCCCTAGGTTTATTCTAGTCCCATAAGGGTTTTTAACCAATCTTGTGCATCCAATAGGTGTGTTTGTGTCATTGGATGAACATTTAGGTAATTTTCGTCCGCCCTAGGTTTATTCTAGTCCAATACGGGTTTTTAACCAATCTTGTGCACCCAATAGGTGTGTTTGTGTTATTGGATGAACATTTAGGTAATTTTCGTCCGCCCTAGGTTTATTCTAGTCCAATACGGGTTTTTAACCAATCTTGTGCACCCAATAGGTGTGTTTGTGTTATTGGATGAACATTTAGGTAATTTTCGTCCGCCCTAGGTTTATTCTAGTCCAATACGGGTTTTTAACCAATCTTGTGCACCCAATAGGTGTGTTTGTGTTATTGGATGAACATTTAGGTAATTTTCGTCCGCCCTAGGTTTATTCTAGTCCAATACGGGTTTTTAACCAATCTTGTGCACCCAATAGGTGTGTTTGTGTTATTGGATGAACATTTAGGTAATTTTCGTCCGCCCTAGGTTTATTCTAGTCCAATACGGGTTTTTAACCAATCTTGTGCACCCAATAGGTGTGTTTGTGTCATTGGATGAACATTTAGGTCTTTTTCGTCCTCCCTAGGTTTATTCTAGTCTAAATACGGTTTTTAACCAATCCTGTGCATCCAATAGTTGTGTTTGGATCATTGGATGACCATTTAGGTAATTTTCGTCATTTCTAGACTTATTCTTGTCCAACTAGGGTTTTGAACCAATCTTGTGCATCTAATAGGTGTATTTGTGTTATTGGATGAACAATTAGGTCATTTTCGTCCTCCCTAGGTTTATTCTTCTCAAATTAGGGTTTTTAACCAATCTTGTGCTTCCAATAGGTGTGTTTGTGTCATTGGATGAACATTTAGGTCATTTTCGTCCCACATTGGCTTATTCTTGTCCAATTTGGGTTTTTAACCAATCTTGTGCATCCAATAAGTTCATTTATGTCTTTAGATGAACATTTTGGTCATTTTCGCCCTCCCTAGGTTTATTATAGTCCAAGTATGGCTTTTAACCAATCTTGTGTATCCAATAGGTGTGTTTGTGTCATTGGATGAACATTTAGGTCATTTTCGTCCTCTCTAGGTTTATTTTTCTCCATCTTGGGTTTTTAACTAATCTCACGCATCCAATAGGTGTGTTTGTGTCATTGGATGAACATTTAGGTCATGTTCATGCTCCCTATGTTTATTCTAGTCCAATTAGGGTTTTTAACCAATCTTGTGCATCCAATA
>NW_027337805.1:0-1176 GCF_000331145.2 Cicer arietinum | reverse complement strand
TTTAACCAATCTTGTGCATCCAATAGGTGTGTTTGTGTCATTGGATGAACATTTAGGTGAATTGCATCCTCCCTATACTTATTCTTGTCCAATTAGGGTTTTTTACAAATCTTGTGCATCCATTAAGTTCATTTGTGTCATTGGATTAAGATTTAGGTCATACTTATTTTTGTCCAATTAGGGTTTTTAACGAATCTTGTGCATCTAATAAGTTCATTTGTGTCATTGGATGAACATTTAGGTCATTTTCGTCCTCCCTAGGCTTATTCTTGTCCAGTTAGGGTTTTTAACCAATCTTGTGCACCCAATAGGTGTGTTTGTCTAATTAAATGAACATTTAGGTCAATTTCGTCCTCCCTATACTTATTTTTGTCCAATTAGGGTTTTTAACGAATCTTGTGCATCTAATAAGTTCATTTGTGTCATTGGATGAACATTTAGGTCATTTTCGTCCTCCCTAGGCTTATTCTTGTCCAGTTAGGGTTTTTAACCAATCTTGTGCACCCAATAGGTGTGTTTGTCTAATTAAATGAACATTTAGGTCAATTTCGTCCTCCCTATACTTATTTTTGTCCAATTAGGGTTTTTAACGAATCTTGTGCATCTAATAAGTTCATTTGTGTCATTGGATGAACATTTAGGTAATTTTCGTCCTCCCTAGGTTTATTCTAGTCCAATTAGGGTTTTTAACCAATCTTGTGCATGCAATAAGTTCCTTTGTGTCATTGAATAAGTTCATTTGTGTCATTGGATGAACATTTAGGTTATTTTCGTCCTCCCTAGGCTTATTCTTGTCCAGTTAGGGTTTTTAACCAATCTTGTGCATGCAATAAGTTCCTTTGTGTCATTGAATAAGTTCATTTGTGTCATTGGATGAACATTTAGGTTATTTTCGTCCTCCCTAGGCTTATTCTTGTCCAGTTAGGGTTTTTAACCAATCTTGTGCATGCAATAAGTTCCTTTGTGTCATTGAATAAGTTCATTTGTGTCATTGGATGAACATTTAGGTTATTTTCGTCCTCCCTAGGCTTATTCTTGTCCAATTAGTGATTTTAACCAATCTTGTGCATCCAATAAGTTCATTTGTGTCGTCGGATTAACATTTAGATCATTTTCGTCCGCGCTAGGCTTATTCTTGTCCAATTAGGGTTTTTAACCAATCTTGTGCATCCAATA
>NW_027337804.1:20250-20616 GCF_000331145.2 Cicer arietinum | reverse complement strand
GTTAAACACCCTAATTGGACAAGAAAAAGCCTAGGGAGGACGAAAATGACATAAATGTTCATCGAAATACACAAATGAACTTATTGGTTGCACAAGAATGGTTAAAAACCATAATTGCACAAGAATAAGCCTAGGGAGGACCAAAATGACCTAAATGTTCATCCAATGAACCAAACACACCTATTGGATACACAAGATTGGTTAAAAACCCTAATTGGACAAAAACAAGCCTAGGTAGGACGAAAATGAACTAAATGTTCATCCATTTACACATTTGAACTTATTGGATGCACAAGATTGGTTAAAAACCCTAATTGGACAAGAATAAGCCTATGGAGGATGAAAATGACCTAAATGTTCATCCAA
>NW_027337804.1:0-1840 GCF_000331145.2 Cicer arietinum | reverse complement strand
CCAAAATAACTGCTATAGCTGAATCTAAAGATCTAGCAAAGATGACGACTGCAACTTTGTTTGGAAAACTAAGGGAACATGAAATGGAACTGCATCGGCTGGACGAATCAGAACTTGAAAGCAGGAAAAAGAAAGGATTATCTCTGAAAGTTCAAGCCCATCAATCGAGAACTGAATCAGATAGCTGCTCAGATCAATCCAGTAGTGAATCTGAAGAGCCGGAAATCGGGTTGCTTGTCAAGAAATTCAAGAAGTTTCTGAAGAAGAAAGACAACAAATTCAGAAAACCATCTAGCTCCAAGACTACTGACAACAAGACCATTACATGCTATGAATGTGGTAAAACTGGTCACATAAAGTCAGAATGCTACAAATTGCAAAACAAGAATAGAGCTACAAAATCAAAAGGCAAGGAACCAGTCACCAAAACCAGAAAAGCTTATATTGCATGGAATGATAACGATGAATCCTCTGCCTCTTCTGATGAAGAAGAAGTCAATTTGTGTCTCATGGCAAATACAGATTCAGAATCAGAAAATGAGGTTAGTTCACAATCTAATCCAACATATGATGAGCTACAAGAAGCTTTCAATGAGCTGCATGATGATTATGTGAATTCCATAAAACAGTTGTTAAGCACAAAGAAAATGCTTGAACAAATGAATGTTGAGCATAAAGAAATTGAAAATTTATGTGAACAACTGAAAAAGGATTCACAAGAAAAATCTGCAAAGTGCATTGAACTTGAAAATACTGTTGCATCATTAAAATCTGATTTATTGAAGTTTGCTAATAGTAAAGATAAACTGAATGTCATACTTAGCAATCAAAGACATGTTCATGAAAAATCTGGTTTAGGATATACACCAAATATGCATGTTAAAAGAAATAAAAACAGATATGGTATTGGTTATATGCAAACCAGAAATGTCAAACATGGTCAAAAATCTGCTATTGCTAAGAGTATGTATGACATCTTTACTAAACCAAACAAACATTCATCCTTTGATGGCAAATGTCATTTCTGTTGCAGAAAGGGACATTTTGTGTCAAATTGCAAATTTAAAAAATTAGCCAATAAAGGATGGAAGCAAGTTTGGATAGCAAAGAAATCTGTGTTTGACACTAACCATCCAGGACCCAATTTAAATTGGGGACCTAAACCAAAATTCTGATTTTGTGTTTGGATAGCAAAGAAATCTGTGTTTGACACTAACCATCCAGGACCCAATTTAAATTGGGGACCTAAAACAAAATTCTGATTGTATGTTGCAGGTGTGCTTGACATCCACTAAGCATTCATGGTATTTAGATAGCGGATGCTCAAAGCACATGACTGGTGACAAATCCAAATTCCTGTCCTTGACATTAAAGGAAGGAGGCTTTGTCAAATATGGTGACAACAACAGAGGAAAGAATTAAAGCACAACTTACTGAGTATAAGCCAGCTATGTGACAAAGGTTTTCAAGTAAGTTTTTCTTCACAATCTTGCATTATTGAGCATAAAGATGACAAACACATAAAGCTAGTTGGTGACAGAATTAACAACATTTACATGTTGGATTTCAATTCTGTACCAAGTGCTATATGCTGCTTGTTATCCAATTCAGATGAAACATGGCTTTGGCATAAAAGAATTGCTCACATACATATAAATCATTTGAATAAACTTGTCAGCAAACAGTTAGTCTTAGGTCTACCAAATAGGAAGTTTTCTAAAGATAGACTGTGTGATTCATGTGAGAAGAGTAAAATGGTTAAGACTCCATTTCCCTATATAGACTTGGTTAGAACAAATAGAGTTTTGCAACTAGTTCACATGGACCTTTTTGGACCTGC
>NW_027337803.1:312-1423 GCF_000331145.2 Cicer arietinum | reverse complement strand
ACTTATTCTTATCCATCTAGGGTTTTTAACCAATCTTGTGCATCCAATAGGTGTGTTTGTGTCCTTGGCTGAACATTTAGGTCATTTTCGACCTCCCTAGGCTTATTCTTGTCCAATTAGGATATTTAACCAATCTTGTGCGTACAACAGGTGTATTTGTGTCATTGGATGAACATTTAGGTCATTTTCGTCCTCCATTGGCTTATTCTTGTCCAATTAGGGTTTTTAACCAATCTTGTGCATCCAATAAGTTTATTCGTGTCATTGGATGAACCTATAGGTCATTTTCGTCCTCCCTAGGTTTATTCTAGTCCAATTAGGGTTTTTAACGAATCCTGTGCATCCAATAGGTGTGTTTGTGTCATTGGATGAACATTTAGGTCATTTTCGTTCTCCCTTGACTTATTCTTGTCCAATTAGGGTTTTTAACCAATCTTGTGCATCCAATCGGTGTGTTTGTATCATTGGATGAACATTTAGGTCGTTTTCGTCCTCCCTAGACTTATTCTTTTCGAACTAGGGTTTTTAACCAATCTTGTGCATCCAATAAGTTCATTTGTGTCATTGGATGAAATTTAGGTCATTTTCGTCCTCCCTAGGTTTATTCTAGTCCAATTAGGGTTTTTAACCAATTCCGTGCATTCAATAGGTGTGTTTGTGTCAATGGATGAACACTTAGGTCATTTTCTTCCGCCCTAGACTTATTCTTATCCATCTAGGGTTTTTATCCAATCTTGTGCATCCAGTAGGTTTGTTTGTGACATTGGATGAACATTTAGGTCATTTTCGTCCTTCCTAGACTTATTCTTGTCCAACTAGTGTTTCTTACCAATCTTGTGCATCCAATAAGTTCATTTGGGTCATTGGATGAACACTTAGGTCATTTTCGTCCTCCCTAGGCTTATTCTAGTCCAATTAGGGTTTTTGACCAATCTTGAGCATCCAATAGGTGTGTTTGTATCATTGGATGAACATTTAGGTCATTTTCGTCCTACCTAGACTTATTCTTGTCGAACTAGGGTTTTTAACCAATCTTGTGCATCCAATAAGTTCATTTGTTCCATTGGATGAACATTTCGGTCATTTTCGTCCTCCCTTGGCTTATTCTTGT
>NW_027337803.1:0-235 GCF_000331145.2 Cicer arietinum | reverse complement strand
GTCCTCCCTAGGTTTATTCTAGTCCAATTAGGGTTTTTAACCAATCTTGAGCATCCAATAGGTGTGTTTTTATCATTGGATGAACATTTAGGTCATTTTCGTCCTCCCTTGACTTATTCTTGTCCAATTAGAGTTTTTAACCAATCTTGAGCACCCAATAGGTGTGTTTGTATCATTGGATGAACATTTAGATCATTTTCGTCCTCCCTTGACTTATTCTTGTCCAATTAGGGTT
>NW_027337802.1:0-1614 GCF_000331145.2 Cicer arietinum | reverse complement strand
CTAAATGTTCATCCAATGACACAAACACACCTATTGGATGGACAAGATTGGTTAAAAACCCTTTTTGGACAAGAAAAAGTTTATAAAGGAAGAAAATGATCTAGATGTTCATCCAATGACACAAAGACACCTATTGGATGCTCAAGATTGGTTAAAACCCCTAATTGGACAAGAATAAGCCAAGGGAGGACGAAAATGACCTAAATGGTCATCCAATTACTCAAAGACACCTATTGAATGCACAAGATTGGTTAAAAACCCTAATTGGACTAGAATAAACCTAGGGAGGACGAAAATGACCTAAATGTTCATCGAATGACACAAACACACCTATTGGATGCACAAGATTGGTTAAAAACCCTAACTGGACTAAAACAAATCTAGGGAGGATGAAAATGACCTAAATGTTAATCCAATGACAAAAATGAACTTCTGGGATGCACAAGATTGGATTAAAAAATCTATTCGACAAGAATAAGCCTATGGAGGACGAAAATTACCTAAATGTTCATCCAATGACAAAAACAAACCTATTGGATGCACAAGTTAGGTTAAAAATCCTAGTTGGACAAGAATAAGTCTAGGAAGGACGAGAATGACCTAAATGTTCATCAGATTACATAAAGAATCCTATTGGTTGCACAAGATTGGTTAAAAACCCTAGTTGGACAAGAATAAGTCTAGGACAGACATAATGACCTAAATGTAAATCCAACGACACAAACACACCTATTGGACGCACATGATTGGTTAAAAACCCTAATTGGACAAGAATAAGCCTAGGGAGGTTGAAAATGACCTAAATTTTCATCCAATGAAACAAACACACCTATTGGATGCACAACATTGGTTAAAAACCTTAATTAGAAAAGAATAAGCCTAGGGAGGTTGAAAATGACCTAAATTTTCATCCAATGAAACAAACACACCTATTGGATGCACAACATTGGTTAAAAACCTTAATTAGAAAAGAATAAGCCTAGGGAGGTTGAAAATGACCTAAATTTTCATCCAATGAAACAAACACACCTATTGGATGCACAACATTGGTTAAAAACCTTAATTAGAAAAGAATAAGCCTAGGGAGGATGAAAATGACGTAAATGTTCATTACATAACACAAACACACCTATTGGATGCACAAGATTGCTTAAAATACCTAGTTGGACAAGAATAAGCCTAGGGAGGATGAAAATGACGTAAATGTTCATTACATAACACAAACACACCTATTGGATGCACAAGATTGGTTAAAAACCATAATTGGACAAGGATAAACCTAGGGAGAAAAGAAATAACCTAAATCATCATCCAATGACACAAACACACCTGTTGGATGCACAAGATTGGGTAAAACCCCTAATAAGACAAGAATAAGCCAAGGGAGGACGAAAATGACCTAAATGGTCATCCAATGACACAAAGACACCTATTGAATGCACAAGATTGGGTAAAACCCCTAATTGCACTAGAATAAATCTAGGGAGGACGAAAATGACCTAAATGTTCATCGAACGACACAAATGAACTTATTGGATGCAAAATTGGTTTAAAATGTTATTGGACAAGAATAAGCCTAGGGAGGACGAAAATGACCTAAATGTTCATCCAATG
>NW_027337801.1:1356-1679 GCF_000331145.2 Cicer arietinum | reverse complement strand
ATTAACCTCAGCAGGTGTCTCTTCACCGTGAGTCTCAGGGTTATCTAGGGGATCCGGGTTAGGGTCATCTGCAGCTTGACGACCAATATCCGCTATGTCTTCAAATGACAGTTTAATGTCTAGGTGTGCTTGAATCGCATCCACATCTTGAACAACCGAGTTCAAGGATGCTTGCAGAGTCCTTAAACTTGCTTCCAATCTGGACCGAGATTCTGACACTTTGGCATTGTGTGCCATCTGAGCTTCAATGAATTCCATTATTCTGTTCACAAAATCAGGAGTAGCAGATTCAGTGACTGGTTGAGGCTGAGGCTGTGGCTGAG
>NW_027337801.1:0-349 GCF_000331145.2 Cicer arietinum | reverse complement strand
TTTCATGGCATCAGCCATGAGCTTCTCTGTTGGGGGTTCCTTACGTTTCTTCGTCTTTTCTTGGATTGGTGCAGGAGCCTTGCCCTTATCTTTTGCAAGAATTTTGTGAGTTGGGATGGGTACTCTCTTTGTCAAAGTTGGAGGTGGTGAAGGTGTTTCACTTGTGGAAGAAGATGAGGGAGATGGAGTGCGAGCTTGGGTCTGTTTTACACGTGCCATATCAATAATTTGATGTAGATTCAAAGTAGGTAGAATGTAGAATGCAGATTCAAACAGATGCAGAGATAGAAGAATGAAGCAGACAAGAGAAAAGCAGAGAAAATCTGGAAAATAGAATGCAGAAATCGAT
>NW_027337800.1:0-1645 GCF_000331145.2 Cicer arietinum | reverse complement strand
TTTTCGATTAAAGTAAATAACTACTTAAAAACCTTAAACATTCGTTCAAAAACTGTATACATCTTATATTATAATAATATGAAATATATATATCAAGACATATAAATATTCATATCACAAATTTATACAAAACTATACACATTTTTGGAAGTTAATTTTCTCATTACAACTTGAATAAGGTCTTCATACAAATTATCTTTGCTATATTTGTGATTTTACCACATACAAATAAACTGTATGAAGAGCATAAACGTTCATTCTAAAACTATATACAAATTTTTTAAATGATACAATATAAATTATGTATTTCGATATTTTTTTCAACTAGAATATAAAACTTTGATTTTTGATTAAAGTAAATAACAACTTAAAAACCTTAAACATTTATTCCAAAACTATATACATCGTTTCTTATAATATATTTTTTAAATAAACTATAAAATATGTAATGAATTAAAATAATTTATAATATATATTGAAGGTTTACAAACTTCATTGCTTTTATACTAACTAATTAGGAATGATTTTGAAGTAACATGATCTATTTAAAAAAATAAAGTTGGGTTAATTTGAATATTAATATGGAATAGCATATACTTAAATGTATGACGTTTATTTTAAAAACATCATAATAGGAAATTTTGTGTAGCAAATTCGAACAAACATGAGAGTAACGCACAAAGACAAAGATAACAAAATAATTTCTCCATAATAATATAATAACAAAATTTATTAATAGTTTCTACAATTTAGCCGCACATGCATGCACCAACAATAATAATAATGAAAAATTAGAATATAAAATTGACAAACTAATTCTAATAACTAACCTAAAATTCCTAATAATAACATGAAATCGTAAAATATGAGAAAAAAAGACTGATCAAATAATTATTACTAAATATAACTTTTGCATGCAATAATATATTGTTATCCCCTATATCTTGAAGAAAACGTATTCAAATCAGTGGTACTCAGCCATGTGGTCGAAACGTTCTTCAGAAGTTGAAAATATGCTTGGATAATATACACATTTAAAAGGCACTGTCAATATTGTTTATCGTTGTTTTGGATGATATATTATTCTCATATGGCCATTCATATGGCCAGCACAGCACAAGCTTGAGCTGATGGAAATATTTGACCACATTGATCACATCGTGTAGGTGTTTGGGTGTGAACTTTTTTATGGCTAAAAAAAGCCCACGCACTTGAGAACGATCTGCCGCATTCTAGACAAACATGTAGTTGATTCATTTTCAATGATTATTCTTATGCAAGAAATACAAAAAAACAAATAATACAAGTTTTGTATTCAACGAAAGGCATATATACATATATATATACATACATGTGTGTGTATATTATTGAATCAAATATTTAATTATAATTACGAATATTATATTCACGTGTACAACTAGCCCTAATAATGTTTTCGATTTTTTTTTGTTCAAGACATTAAAGTTTCACATTTAAAATAACTTAAATAAAAAATTATTTAAATAATTAAAAATTGAATCCTAAATTATACAATTTTTCAATGTTTGTAGTAAAACTATAATAGTTATATTTTTCAAAATATATATTATCTATTTCTTAATTACATAAGTTCAAATATTTAAAAAGATACTTAACTCTCCACAAA
>NW_027337799.1:0-3887 GCF_000331145.2 Cicer arietinum | reverse complement strand
ATTGGATTAACACTTGGGTCATTTTCTTCGTCGCTATGCTTATTTTAGTCCGATTAGGGTTTTAACCAATCTGGTGCATCCATTAAGTTCATTTGTGTCACTGGATTAAGATTTCGGGCATTTTCGTCCTTCTTAGGCTTATTGTAGTCCAATTATGGTTTTTAACCAATCTTGTGCATCCAATAAGTTCATTTGTGTCGTTGGATAAACATTTAGGTCATTTTTGTACTCCCTCGCCTTATTCTACTCCAATTCAGGGTTTTAACTAGTCTTGTTCATCTAGTAGGTGTGTTTATGTAATTGGATTAACATTTAAGAGATTTTCATCCTCCCTAGACTTATTCTAGTCAAATTAGGGTTTTTAACCAATCTTGTGCATTCAATAAGTTCATTTGTGTCATTATATTAACGTTTAGATCATTTTCGTCCTCCCTAGGCTTATTCTAGTCCAATTAGAGTTTTTAACCAATCTTGATCATCCAATAGGTGTGTTTGTGGCATTGGATTAACATTTACATCATTTTCGTCCTCCCAAGGCTTATTGTAAACCAATTAGGGTTTTTAAACAATCTCGTGCATCTAATAGGTGTGTTTGTGTCATTGGATAAACATTTAGGTCAGTTTCGTCCTCCCTAGGCTTGTTCTAGTCCAATTAGGTTTTTTAGCCAAACTTGTGCATTCAATAAGTTCATTTGTGTCATTGGATAAACATTTAGGTCATTTTTGTACTCCCTCGCTTTATTCTACTCCAATTCGGGGTTTTAACTAATTTTGTTCATCCAGTAGGTGGGTTTTTGTCTTTGGATTAGCATTTAGAACATTTTCGTCCTCCATAGGCTTATTCTATTTCAATTAGAGTTTTTAACCAATCTTGTTCATCCAATAGGTGTGTTTGTGGCATTGGATTAACATTTACATCATTTTCGTCCTCCCAAGGCTTAATGTAGACCAATTAGGGTTTTTAACCAATCTTGTGCATCTAATAGGTGTGTTTGTGTCATTGGTTAAACATTTAGGTCACTTACATCCTCCATAGGCTTATTCTAGTCCAATTAGGGTGTTTAACGAATCTTTTGCATCCAATAATTTCATTTGTGTTATTGGATAAACATTTAGGTCGTTTTCGTCCTCGGTAAGTACATTCTAGTCCAATTAGAGTTTTTAACTAATCTTGTGCATCCAATTAGTTCATTTGTGTTGTTGGAATAACAATTAGGTCATTTTCTTCCGCCCTAGGCTTATTCTAGTCGAATTAGGGTTTTTAAACAAATCATGTACTTCCAATTAGTTCATTTGTGTCATTGGATTAACATTTAGATCATTTTCGTCCTACATAGGCTTATTCTAGTCTAATTAGAGTTTTTAACCAGTCTTGTGCATCCAATAAGTTCATTTGTTTCAATCGATTAACATTTTGGTCATTTTCTTCCTCCTTATGCTTTTTCTTGTCCAATTTGGGTTTTGAACCAATTTTGTGCATCGATAGGTGTGATTGTGTCATTGGATTAAAATTTAGATCATTTTCGTCCTCCCTAGGCATATTCTAGTCCAATTAGGGTTTTAAAAAATCTTTTGCATCCAATATGTTCGTTTGTGTCATTGGATTAACATTTAGGTCATTTCCGTCCTCTGTAGGCCTATTCTAGTCGAAGTAGCGTTTTTAACCAATCTTGTGCATCCAATAAGTTCATTTGTGTCATTGGATTAACATTTAGATCATTTTCGTCCTCCCTAGGCATATTCTAGTCCAATTAGATTTTTCAACCAGTCTTGTGCATCCAATTAGTTCATTTGTGTCATTGGATTATCATTTAGGTCATTTTCTTCCTCCCTAGGCTTATTGTAGTCGAATTTGGGATTTCAACCGATCTTGTGCATCCAACAAGTTCATTTGTGTCATTGGATTATAATTGAGGTCATTTTCATCCTCCCTATGCTTATTTTAGTCCGATTAGGGTTTATTAACCAATCTGGTGCATCCAATAAGTTCATTTGTGTCACTGGATAAAGATTTCGGAAATTTTCGTCCTTCATAGGCTTATTGTAGTGCAATTATGGTTTTTAACCAATCTTGTGCATCCAATAAGTTCATTTGTGTCTTTGTATAAACATTTAGGTCATTTTTGTACTCCTTCGCCTTATTCTAGTCCAATTCGGGTTTTTAACTAATCTTGTTCATCCAGTAGGTGTGTTTATGTCATTGGATTAACATTTAGATCATTTTCGTCCTCCATAGTCTTATTCTAGTTCCATTAGAGTTTTTAACCAATCTTGTTCATCGGCATTGGATTAACAGTTACATTATTTTCGTCCTCCCAAGGCTTATTGTAGACCAATTAGGGTTTTTAACCAATCTTGTGCATCTAATAGGTGTGTTTGTGTCATTGGATGAACATTTAGGTCATTTTCGTCCTCCCAAGGCTTATTGTAGACCAATTAGGGTTTTTAGCCAATCTTGTGCATCCAATAAGTTTATTTGTGTCATTGGATGAACATTTAGGTCATTTTCGTCCTCCCAAGGCTTATTGTAGACCAATTAGGGTTTTTAGCCAATCTTGTGCATCCAATAAGTTTATTTGTGTCATTGGATGAACATTTAGGTCATTTTCGTCCTCCCAAGGCTTATTGTAGACCAATTAGGGTTTTTAGCCAATCTTGTGCATCCAATAAGTTTATTTGTGTCATTGGATGAACATTTAGGTCATTTTCGTCCTCCCAAGGCTTATTGTAGACCAATTAGGGTTTTTAGCCAATCTTGTGCATCCAATAAGTTTATTTGTGTCATTGGATTAACATTTAGGTCACTTTCGTCCTCCCTAGACTTATTCTAGTCAAATTAGGGTTTTTAACCAATCTTGTGCAATCAATAAATTCATTTGTGTCATTATATTAACATTTAGATCATTTTCGTCCTCCCTAGTCTTATGATAGTCCAATTAGAGTTTTTATCCAATAGGTGTGTTTGTGGCATTGGATTAACAGTTACATCATTTTCGTCCTCCCAAGGCTTATTGTAGACCAATTAGGGTTTTTAACCAATCTTGTGCATCTAATAGGTGTGTTTGTGTCATTGGATAAACATTTAGGTCATTTTCGTCATCCCTAGGCTTATAGGATTCCAATTCAAGTTTTTAACCAATCATGTGCATCCAACAACTTCATTTGTTTCATTCGATTAACATTTAGGTCATTTTCGTCCTCCCTAGGCTTTTTCTTGTCCAATTTGGGTTTTTAACCAATCTTGTGCACCGATAGGTGTGTTTGTGTCATTGGATTAAAATTTAGGTCATTTTCGTCCTCCCTAGGCATATTCTAGTCCAATTAGGGTTTTAAAAAATCTTTCGCATCCAATAAGTTCGTTTGTGTCATTGGATTAACATTTAGGTCATTTTCTTCCTCCCTAGGCTTATTCTAGTCGAATTTGGGTTTTCAACCAATCTTGTGCATCCAACAAGTTTATTTGTGTCATTGGATTATCATTTAGGTCATTTTCATCCTCCCTAGGCTTATACTAGTCCAATTAGGGTTTTTAACCTATCTTGTGCCTCCAATAGGTGTGTTTGTGTCATTGGATTAAGATTTAGGACATATTTGTCCTTCTTAGGTTTATTGTAGTCCAATAAGGGTTTTTAACCAATCTTGTGCATCCAATAAGCTCATTTGTGTCATTGGATTAACATTTAGGTCATTTTCTTCCTCCCTAGGCTTATTCTAGTCGAATTTGGGTTTTCAACCAATCTTGTGCATCCAACAAGTTCATTTGTGTCATTGGATTAACATTTAGGCCATTTTTGTACTCTCTCGCCTTATTCTAGTCCAATTCAGGTTTTTAACTAATCTTGTTCATCTAGTAGGTGTGTTTATGTAATTGGATTAACATTTAAGTG
>NW_027337798.1:0-1706 GCF_000331145.2 Cicer arietinum | reverse complement strand
ATTTGTTATCATTAATTTTTTAAGTTTTCATCAATTTAGAATAATTTTTAAATAAAGTTTTTTTGTTATGATTCTAGTTAATATTATAGAACTGTTATTTCTAGTTGAATAAAAAGGAGCAAAGGATCGGAAAAATAAACATACAAAATTTTTATTGAAAAATAATAAAACTCACAAATCAGGAATTTAGCGTCAGCGGTACCGACGCTATAAGGGTAACTAAAGTTTAAAAATAAATTAGCGTCTGTCATACTTTAAATAGCGTCGGCCGGGCCTCCGCTAATAATTAATAATAACATAAAAAGGAATTTGGTGAGTTAGCGTGCGCTGAGCCGACGCTAAATGGACACTAAATAGCGTCGATGTCGTGGCCGACGCTAAATATGGCAGCTAAAACCAGTTTTTCTAGTAGTGTAAGTTCATTTGTGTCATAGGATGAACATTTAGGTCATTTTCGTCCTCCCTAGGCTTATTCTATTCCAATTAGGGTTTTTAACCAATCTTGTACATCCAATAAGTTCATTTGTGTCATTGGATTAACATGTAGGTCATTTTCGTCCTCCCTAGGTTTGTTCTAGTTCAATTATAGTTTTTAACCAATCTTGTGCATCCAATAAGTTCATTTGTGTCATTGGATGATTATTTAGGTAATTTTCGTCCTCCCTAGCCTTATTCTTGTCCAATTAGGGTTTTTAACCAATCTTGTGCATCCAATAAGTTCATTTGTGTCATTGGATTAACATTTAGGTCATTTTTGTCCTCCCTAGGTTTATTCTAGTTCAATTATGGTTTTTAACCAATCTTGTGCATCCAATAAGTTCATTTGTGTCATTGGATGATCATTTAGGTAATTTTCGTCCTCCCTAGGTTTATTCTTGTCCAATTAGGGTTTTTAACCAATCTTGTGCATCCAATATGTTCATTGGTGTCATTGGGTTAACATTTAGGTCATTTTTGTCCTACCTAGGTTTATTCTAGATCTATTAGGGTTGTTAACCAATCTTGTGCATCAAATAGGTGTGTTTGTGTCATTGGATGAACATTGAGGTTATTTTCGTCCTCCCTAGGCTTATACTTGTCCAATTAGGGTTTTTAACCAATCTTGTGCATCTATTAAGTTCATTTGTGTCATTGGATTAACATTTAGGTCATTTTCGTCAACCCTAGCCTTATGCTTGTTCAATTAGGGTTTTTAACCAATCTTGTGCATCTATTAAGTTCATTTGTGTCATTGGATTAACATTTAGGTCATTTTCGTCAACCCTAGCCTTATGCTTGTTCAATTAGGGTTTTTAACCAATCTTGTGCATCTATTAAGTTCATTTGTGTCATTGGATTAACATTTAGGTCATTTTCGTCAACCCTAGCCTTATGCTTGTTCAATTAGGGTTTTTAACCAATCTTGTGCATCCTATAGGTGTGTTTGTGTCATTGGATGACCATTTTGGTCATTTTCGTCCTCCCTAGACTTATTCTTGTCCAATGAAGGTTTTTAACCAATCTTGTAAATGCAATAAATTCATTTGTGTCATTGAATTAACATTTAGGTCATTTTCATCAACCCTAGCCTTATTCTTGTGCAATTAGGGTTTTTAACCAATCTTATGCATGCAATACGTTTATTTGTGTCATTGGATGAACATTTAGGTCACTTTCGTCCTCCATAGGCTTATTCTTGTCTAATTAGGGTTTTTAACCAATCTTGT
>NW_027337797.1:491-1365 GCF_000331145.2 Cicer arietinum | reverse complement strand
GGAACACAGTTATCAATTTAGGAGAAAAATGCTATAAGGGTCTCTCGGTCCTCAATTTCATCTATATTTTCGGACCAGACGATGGCTAGTGTTTGAAATCTGACTCGGAATGTGAAACACTGTTATATTTTTAGGAGAAGAATGTTGTAAGGGTCTCCTGGTCATCGATTTTATCTGGTATTTTCGGGTTATTTTCATACCACTCGTCTAAAATGGACCGAATTTCGTATTTTTGAACAAGACTATGGCTAGTGTTTGAAATTTGACCCAGAACCTGAATCACCGTAATAAATTTTTGAGAAGAATGCTTTAAGGTTCTCTCGGTCCTCGATTTTATGTGCACTTTTGGGGCGATTTTGGTACCGCTCGACAAAAATGGACTAAAATCTGTATTTTCGGATCAGACGATGGTTAGTGTTTGAATTTTCATGCGGAACCCGAAACATAATTATAAATTTTGGAGAAGAATGCTATTAGGACTCCAGACAAAAATGGACTGAAATTCATATTTTCGGACTAGACCATGGCTAGTGTTTATAATTGGGCGCATAGCCTGAAAAACAATTATAAATTTTTGAGAAGAATCCTATAAGGGCCTCCCGGTCCTCGATTTCATCTGGACATTTCTGGCAATTTTCGTACCACCCAACAAAAATGGACCAAAGTCTGTAGTTTTTGACCAAACGATGGTTAGTGTTTGAAATATGACGCAGAACCTGAAATAGAGTTATAAATTTAGGAGAAGAATGCTATAAGGGTCTATTGGTCCTCGATTTCATCTAGACTTTTTGGGCGATTTTGGTATCTCCCGACAAAAATGGACTAAAATTTGTATTTTCTGAGCAGACGATGGCTAGTGTTTGAAATCTAACCC
>NW_027337797.1:0-399 GCF_000331145.2 Cicer arietinum | reverse complement strand
GTACCACCCGACAAAAATGGACTAAAATCCATAACATATAATAAAATAGAGTTGTCAAATAAATATGTAATTATTACTTTATTTGACAACTCTAATTTAATTTATGTTATTATTATCTTCATTTTATAGTTTTACTTTATAACAAATATATAATAATAACATGTAAAAAAAATAGAGATGTCAAATAAGGTAATAGTTACATCTTTATTTTATTAGGGTTCAGTGTGTTAGGTGTTTAGGGTTTAAGAAATCACGTTTAGGGATAAAGGTTCAGGATTTTGGGTTTAGTGTTTAGGGTTTATGCTTTAGGATTTAAGGTTTAAGGTTTTGGGTTTTAGGTTCGGGTTATAGTATATAGGGTTATCTTCATTGCAAAATATTACTACAAAATGATCATAA
>NW_027337796.1:1286-1703 GCF_000331145.2 Cicer arietinum | reverse complement strand
GGAAATCGATTACCAGCTTGGTAAATGGTTTATAAAATCGATTTGGGAATCGATTACTTTAGCACAGGATTCAAAGTTCAGAAATTTTTTTTTTTTATCTTCACGAGCATCGATTTAGAAATCGATTAGTTAAGTGTTCAACCTTAAGACAATCGATTTGGGAATCGATTAAGTAAAACTGGAACTCGATTTGAACATCGATTTGAAATATGACCGTTACTCTGCTTTTACTAGCCGTTGGAACTTCATCATTACTGAATCGATTGAGGATTCCCAGCAACGGTAACCTAATCGATTGGGAAATCGATTTACAAGGTCAAGAGTATAAATAGGAACAGTTCTAAATCGATTTCTGCATTCTATTTTCCAGATTTTCACTGCTTTTCTCTTGTCTGCTTCATTCTTCTGTCTCTGCAT
>NW_027337796.1:0-1188 GCF_000331145.2 Cicer arietinum | reverse complement strand
CCTTCACCCCCACCAACTTTGACAAAGAGAGTACCCATCCCAACTCACAAAATACTTGCCAAAGATAAAGGCAAAGCTCCTGCACCAATCCAAGAAAAGACGAAGAAACGCAAAGAACCCCCTACAGAGAAGCTCATGGCTGATGCCATGAAAGTAATTACTCAGAAAAGGAAGAAGAAGCCTACTTCTTCTCCACCTCCTAAGAAGGTCTCTGCACCTAAGGAAAAGGAGGTACAACCATCTTTGTCTACAGACTTCGCAAAAAGGAAAATTCATGAGGCTAGAACCATGGATTTTGAATATTTTGATGTTGTGGAATTCACTTTTCAGAACCACCTCAGGTTTCATGGATTGGAAAGTTTTCTGTCTTCTACACTTGACAGCTATCCAAGGCTGATCAGGGAGTTTTATTCTACATTCAAGATGACTGAAGAAGGATTTACTGCTTTAGTTAAAGGAAAAAGGATTGCAATGTCCTTTGATGACTTCTCTACTTTGTTTGGATTGCCTTTCTACGGCAAATCTATTGATGGCAGCTCGGAAGCTGACACTGCTGATGAAGGTTGGGAAGAAACACTTGATAGGAATACCGCAGTAAGAGACCTGAAGGTCGATGGGTTCGTTGAATCGATTTCATTGCCCATTGGTCAAATGAAGGTTCAACAGAGGATGTTGATGTATACTCTGACGCGTATGCTGGTACCAAGATCGGGAAACCATGCAGTAGTCCAGAAGTTGGACATCATACTGTTATGGGGCTTATCCAAAGAGTTAAGGATGAGCTGGTGTTGGATTGTGCTAAGGCACATGTTGGAAGCATCTCAAAGCAAGCTGATGCTGCCTTATCCACAGTTGATAACTAAAATTCTCAAACACTTCAAGGTCTCATTTGGAAATGAGGAATCTGCTAAAACGACATTGGTGTTTGGTGAATCGATAGTGAATCAGATGCAACTGAAGCGATTACATGGTAAATGGATAAGACCTCAAGCAGCCCCAGCCTCAGCCACAGTCTCAGCCTCAACCAGTCACTGAATCTGCTACTCCTGATTTTGTAAACAGAATAATGGAATTCATTGAAGCTCAGATGGCACACAATTCCAAAGTGTTGGAATCTCAGTCCAAATTGGAAGCAAGTTTAAGGACTCTGCAAGCCTCCTTGAACTCGGTTGTTCAAGATGTGGATGC
>NW_027337795.1:0-2149 GCF_000331145.2 Cicer arietinum | reverse complement strand
AATCTTGTGCATCCAATAGGTGTGTTTGTGTCATTGGATGAACATTTTGGTCACTTTCGTCCTTTCTACACGTATTCTTGTCCAACTAGGGGTTTTAACCAATCTTGTGCATCCAACAGGCGTGTTTGTGTCATTGGATGAGCATATAGGTCATTTTCGTCCTCCCTTGGCTTCTTCTTGTCCAATGAGAGTTTTTAACCAATCTTGTGCAATCAATAAGTCCATTTGTGTCATTGGATGAACATATAGGTCATTTTCGTCCTCCCTAAGTTTATTCTAGTCCAATTAGGGTTTTTAAGGAATCTTGTGCATCCAATACCTGTGTTTGTGTCATTGGACGAATATTTAGGTCATTTTCGTCCTCCCTTGGCTTATTCTTGTGCAATAAGGGTTTTTAACGTATCTTGTGCATCCAATACCTGTGTTTGTGTCATTGGACGAATATTTAGGTCATTTTCGTCCTCCCTTGGCTTATTCTTGTGCAATAAGGGTTTTTAACGTATCTTGTGCATCCAATACCTGTGTTTGTGTCATTGGACGAATATTTAGGTCATTTTCGTCCTCCCTTGGCTTATTCTTGTGCAATAAGGGTTTTTAACGTATCTTGTGCATCCAATAAGTTCATTTGTGTCATTGGATGAACATTTAGGTCATTTAAGTCCTCCCTAAGTTTATTCTAGTCCAATTAGGGTTTTTAACGAATCTGGTGCATCCAATAGGTGTCTTTGTGTCATCGGATGAACATTTAGCCCATTTTCGTCCTCCCTAGGTTTGTTCAAGCCCAATTAGGGTTTTTCTCCAATCTTGTGCATCCAATAGGTGTGTTTGTGTCATTGGACAAACACACCTATTGGATGAACATTTAGGTCATTTTCGTCCTCCCTTGGCTTCTTCTTGTCCAATGAGGGTTTTTAACCAATCTTGTGCTTCCAATAGGTGTGTTTGTCTCATTGGATGAACATTTTAGTTATTTTCGTCCTACCTAGACTTATTCTTGTCCAAGTAGGCTTTTTAACTAATCTTGTGCATCCAATAAGTTCATTTGTGTCATTGGATGAACATTTAGGTCATTTTCGTCCTTCCTACACTTATTCTTGTCCAACTAGGGTTTTTAACCAATCTTGTGCAACCAATAGGTGTGTTTGTGTCACTGGATGAACATTTAGGTCATTTTCGTCCTCCCTAGGTTTGTTCTAGTCCAATTAGGGTTTTTAACCAATCTTGTGCATCCAATAGGTGTGTTTGTATCATTGGATGAACATTTAGGTCATCTTTCGTCCCACCAAGACTTATTCTTGTCGAACGAGTGTTTTTAACCAATATTGTGCATCCAATCAGTTCATTTGTGTCATTGGATGAACATTTAGGTCATTTTCGTCCTCCCTAAGTTTATTCTAGTCCAATTAGGGCTTTTAACCAATCTTGTGCATCCAATAGGTGTGTTTGTGTCGTTGGATGAACACTTAGGTCATTTTAGTCCTCCCTAAGTTTGTTCTAGTCAAATTAGGGATTTTAACCAATGTTGGGCATCCAATATGTGTGTTTGTCTCATTGAATGAACATTTTGGTCATTTTCGTCCTACCTAGACTTATTCTTGTCCAACTAGGGTTTTTAACCAATCTTCTGCATCCAATAAGTTCATTTGTGTTATTGGATGAACATTTAGGTCATTTTCGTCCTCCCTAGGCGTATTCTTGTCCAACTAGGGTTTTTAACCAATCTTCTGCATCCAATAAGTTCATTTGTGTTATTGGATGAACATTTAGGTCATTTTCGTCCTCCCTAGGCGTATTCTTGTCCAACTAGGGTTTTTAACCAATCTTCTGCATCCAATAAGTTCATTTGTGTTATTGGATGAACATTTAGGTCATTTTCGTCCTCCCTAGGCGTATTCTTGTCCAACTAGGGTTTTTAACCAATCTTCTGCATCCAATAAGTTCATTTGTGTTATTGGATGAACATTTAGGTCATTTTCGTCCTCCCTAAGTTTATTCTAGTCCAATTAGGGTTTTTAACGAATCTTGTCCATCCAATAGGTGTCTTTGTGTCATTGGAAGAACATTTAGGTCATTTTCGTCCTCCCCACTAGGTTTGTTCTTGTCCAATTAGGGTTTTTAACCAATTTTGTGCATCCAATACGTGTGTTTG
>NW_027337794.1:0-1246 GCF_000331145.2 Cicer arietinum | reverse complement strand
TAAATGTTCATCCAATGACACAAACACACCTATTGGATGCACAAGATTGGTTAAAAACTTTAACTGGACAAGAATAAGCAAAGGGAGGACGAAAATAACCTAAATGTTCATCGGATGACACAAACACATCTATTGGATGCACAAGATTGGTTAAAAACCCTAATTGGACAAGAATAAGACTAGAGAAAACGAAAATGACCTAAATGTTCATCCAATGACACAAATGAACTTATTGGATGCACAAGATTGGTTGAAAACCCTAATTGGACAAGAATAAGCCAAGGAAGGACGAAAATGACCTAAATGTTCATCCAATGACACAAACACACCTATTGGATGCACAAGATTGGTTAAAAACCTTAATTGGACAAGAATAAGCCAAGGGAGGACAAAAATAACCTAAATGTTCATCCGATGACACAAACACATCTATTGGATGCACAAGATTGGATAAAAACCCTAATCGGACAAGAATAAGCAGATGAAGGACCAAAATGACCTAAATGTTCATCTAATGACACAAACACACCTATTGGATGCAAAAGATTTGTTAAAAACCCTAATTCGACCTGAATAAGCCTAGGGAGGACGAAAATGACCTAAATGTTCATCCAATGACACAAACACACCTATTGGATGCAAAAGATTTGTTAAAAACCCTAATTCGACCTGAATAAGCCTAGGGAGGACGAAAATGACCTAAATGTTCATCCAATGACACAAACACACCTATTGGATGCAAAAGATTTGTTAAAAACCCTAATTCGACCAGAATAAGCCTAGGGAGGACGAAAATGACCTAAATGTTCATCCAATGACAAAAACACACCTATCGGATGCACAAGATTTGTTAAAAACCCGAATTTAACAAGAATAAGGAAAGGGAGGACGAAAATGACCTAAATGTTCATCCAATGACACAAACACACCTATTGTATGCACAAGATTTGTTAAAAACCCTAATTGGACAAGAATAAGCCTAGGGAGGACGAAAATGACCTAAATGTTTATCTAATGACACAAACACACCTATTGGATGCACAAGATGGGTTAAAAACCCTAATTGGACAAGAATAAGCCTAGGGAGGACGAAAATGACCTAAATGTTCATCCAATGACACAAACACACCTATTGTATGCACAAGATTTGTTTAAAACCCAAGTTGGACTAGTATAAGTCTACCGAGGACAAAAATGACCAAAATGTTCATCCAATGACACAAACACACCTATTGGATGCACAAGA
>NW_027337793.1:0-1402 GCF_000331145.2 Cicer arietinum | reverse complement strand
AGAAAGAACAAAAAGTAGTCTTCAATCTTGGTCAAAATGGCTTCTCACAATTCTGGATATCAATGATTTGTTTATGAGAATCCTTGTCTTTTCAAGATCACTTTTACAGCTATCTTTTTGATTGTTGATAATCCTCTCTTTCTATTTGATCTGAAAAAGTAATCTCAATGTATTAACCAAGTGTTATTGTGTATCAAGAATATTCAATGTATATTTCAGATTGATATCATTGTTATTATCATTCATGTTATTGAAAGACAGATTGAAGACAGTTTATATAGTTTCTGAAAAACACATTAATCAATCGATTTACCAATCGATTTCGTAAAGTGATAAACCAGTCTAATCGATTTGCCAATCGATTATCGTGTGTCTTGTTTTTCTTGAATCTTGAAACTATATAACCCAATCGATTTACCAATCGATTCTTTAAACAACATTTCTCAGTGATTATGTTAAGACTGATATGAATCGATTTCGTAATCGATTGCAGATGTTATGTTCAAACTGAAACACATATCAATCGATTCCATAATCGATTTATCAAATCTTCATAATCGATTAACAAATACTTAAAATCGATTTGGTCACACGCTCAGAGTTCACTGGGTTTTCAAAAGGTTTTGTCAATCGATTTGCCAATCGATTGAGTTTAAGTCAGTGACTCAGCTATTTTGATACTAATCGACGTGCCAATCGATTTGTATGTATTTGTCTGAAAACGTTCTTACCTGGGATTTGGTTCAATCGATTTCCCAATCGATTTCGACCAAATTTAACTTGATTGAAATATTACAACATAGATTGTCCAATCGATTTGTATGTCACAGGAAAAGTTATTTTGCAAGTGATTTTTAAGTAATCGATTTGCCAATCGATTACCCTTAAAACTGGGTTTCCACTGTGACTTATCCAATCGATTTCCCAATCGATTTATTTCAATCAGGTTTACTTTGTGAATTGTATAATCGATTTGTCAATCGATTACCCTCAAAACTGGGGTGCTACTGACTTGTGCAATTTTCATTTCTAATTCAGTCAGTCGATTGCCCAATCGATTATACCAACACAAACAGTTGTGTTTCCTTACACCTTTGTTATGAAATCGATTTCCCAATCGATTTGCTTTAGTCAAAAGTCAACTTTTGTTGATTTCTTGTGTTCCAAGCAACCTGTTCCAAGTGTGTAGGATTTGATTGTTGTTCCTGAAATCTTGCTCAATTCAAATATTAGATTTATCATGTATTGTATGAACATTGTTGAATTATTAATTATGTCAAAATTAGGAATCAAAGGATCAAAATCCAACACCTCAGCCTCAGCCTCAACCAGTCACTGAATCTGCTACTCTTGATTTTGTAAACAGAATAATGGAATTCATTGAAGCTCAGATGGCACACAA
>NW_027337792.1:1593-1936 GCF_000331145.2 Cicer arietinum | reverse complement strand
TGCATCCAATAAGTTCATTTGTGTCATTGGATGAACATTTAGGTTATTTTAGTCCTCCCTAGGTTTATTCTTGTCCAATATGGGTTTTTAACCAATCTTGTGAATCCAATAAGTGTGTTTGTGTCATTGGATCAACATTTAGGTCATTTTCGTCCTCCTTTGGCTATTACTTTTCCAATTAGGGTTTTTAACCAATCTTGTGCATCCAATAAGTTCATTTGTGTCAACGGATGAACATTTTAGTCATTTTCGTCCTCCCTTGACTTATTGTTGTCCAATTAGGGTTTTTAACCAATCTTGTGCATCCAATAAGTTTATTTGTGTCATTGGATGAACATTTAGG
>NW_027337792.1:0-638 GCF_000331145.2 Cicer arietinum | reverse complement strand
TTGTGCATCCAATAGGTGTGTTGGTGTCATTGGATGAACAATTAGGTCATTTGTGTCCTCCCTTGGCATATTCTTGTCCAATTAGGGTTTTTAACCAACCTTGTGCATCCAATAAGTTCATTTGTGTCATTCGATGAACATTTAGATCATCTTCGTCCTCCCTAGGGGTATTCTTGTCTAATTAGGGTTTTTAACCAATCTTGTACATACATTAGGTGTGTTTGTGTCATTGGATCAACATTTAGGTTATTTTCGTCCTCCCTTTGCTTATTCTTGTCCAATTAGTGTTTTTAACCAATCTTGTGCATCCAATAAGTTCATTTGTGTCATAAGATGAACATTTAGGACATTTTCGTCCACCCTAGGTTTATTCTTGTCCAACTTGGGTTTCTAACCAATCTTGTGCATCCAATAGGTGTGTTTGTGTCAATGGATGAACATTTAGGTTTTCTTCGTCCTCCCTTGGCATATTCTTGTCCAATTAGGGTTTTTAACTAATCTTGTGCATCTAATATGTGTGTTTGTGTCATTGGATGAACATTTAGTTTATTTTCTTCCTCCCTGGGTTTGTTCTAGTCCTATTAGGGTTTTTAACCAATCTTGTGCATCCAATAAGTTCATTTGTGCCATTGGATGAA
>NW_027337791.1:0-6042 GCF_000331145.2 Cicer arietinum | reverse complement strand
CCAGCACTAATGCACCGGATCCCATCAGAACTCCGCAGTTAAGCGTGCTTGGGCGAGATTAGTCATAGGATGGGTGACCTCCTGGGAAGTCCTCGTGTTGCACCTTTTTTTATTCTATTTTTTGTTGAAAAATTCACGGAACAGTTGATCAAAAAGCGATTTTTCGGTCGGTTGTTTTATTTGTTGTTGGAAATAAATATAAGATTAGTTTGTCTTTACAAAGAAAGTTTCATGTTTCGGATGGATTTCAATTAGTTAGTCGGGGGTGCCTATTTTTGCGGTATTTTCTTTGTAGCAACGCCTATATACAATTACGACGCATTAATTTGCAGGTGCGATCATACCAGCACTAATGCACCAGATCCCATCAGAACTCCGCAGTTAAGCGTGCTTGGGTGAGAGTTGTACTAGGATGGGTGACTTCCTTGGAAGTCCTCGTGTTGCACCTTTTTTTTATTCTATTTTTTGCCGAAAAATTCTCGGAACAGTTGATCAAAAAGCGATTTTCGGGTCGGTTGTTTTATTTGTTGTTGGAAATAAATATAAGATTAGTTTGTCTTTACAAAGAAAGTTTCATGTTTCGGATGGATTTCAATTAGTTAGTCGGGGGTGCCTATTTTTGCGGTATTTTCTTTGTAGCAACGCGTATATACAATTACGACGCATTAATTTGCAGGTGCGATCATACCAGCACTAATCCACCGGATCCCATCAGAACACCGCAGTTAAGCGTGCTTGGGCGAGGGTAGTACTAGGATGGGTGACCTCCTGGGAAGTCCTTGTGTTGCACCTTTTTTTTATTCTATTTTTTGCCGAAAAATTCACGGAACAGATGATCAAAAAGCGATTTTCGGGTCGGTTGTTTTATTTGTTGTTGGAAATAAATATAAGATTAGTTTGTCTTTACAAAGAAAGTTTCATGCTTCGGATGGATTTCAATTAGTTAGTCGGGGGTGCCTATTTTTGCGGTATTTTCTTTGTAGCAACGCGTATATACAATTACGACGCATTAATTTGCAGGTGCGATCATACCAGCAATATTGCACCGGATCCCATCAGAACTCCGCAGTTAAGCGTGCTTGGGCGAAAGTAGTACTAAGATGGGTGACCTCCTGGGAAGTCCTTGTGTTGCACCTTTTTTTTATTCTATTTTTTACCGAAAAATTTACGGAACAGTTGATCAAAAAGCGATTTTCGGGTCGGTTGTTTTATTTGTTGTTGGAAATAAATATAAGATTAGTTTGTCTTTACAAAGAAAGTTTCATGCTTCGGATGGATTTCAATTAGTTAGTCGTGGGTGCCTATTTTTGCGGTATTTTCTTTGTAGCAACGCGTATATACAATTACGACGCATTAATTTACAGGTGCGATCATACCAGCACTAATGCACCGGATCCCATCAGAACTCCGCAGTTAAGCGTGCTTGGGCGAGAGTAGTACTAGGATGGGTGACCTCCTGGGAAGTCCTCGTGTTGCACCTTTTTTTTTATTCTATTTTTTGCCGAAAAATTCACGGAACAGTTGGGGGAACAGTTGATCAAAAAGCGATTTTCGTGTCGGTCGTTTTATTTGTTGTTGGAAATAAATATAAGATTAGTTTGTCTTTACAAAGAAAGTTTCATGCTTCGGATGGATTTCAATTAGTTAGTCGGGGGTGCCTATTTTTGCGGTATTTTCTTTGTAGCAACGCGTATATACAATTACGACGCATTAATTTACAGGTGCGATCATACCAGCACTAATGCACCGGATCCCATCAGAACTCCGCAGTTAAGCGTGCTTGGGCGAGAGTAGTACTAGGATGGGTGACCTCCTGGGAAGTCCTCGTGTTGCACCTTTTTTTTTATTCTATTTTTTGCCGAAAAATTCACGGAACAGTTGATCAAAAAGCGATTTTCGGGTCGGTTGTTTTATTTGTTGTTGGAAATAAATATAAGATTAGTTTGTCTTTACAAAGAAAGTTTCATGCTTCGGATGGATTTCAATTAGTTAGTCGGGGGTGCCTATTTTTGCGGTATTTTCTTTGTAGCAACGCGTATATACAATTACGACGCATTAATTTGCAGGTGCGATCATACCAGCACTAATGCACCGGATCCCATCAGAACTCCGCAGTTAAGCGTGCTTGGGCGAGAGTAGTACTAGGATGGGTGACCTCCTGGGAAGTCCTCGTGTTGCACCTTTTTTTTTATTCTATTTTTTGCCGAAAAATTCACGGAACAGTTGGGGGAACAGTTGATCAAAAAGCGATTTTCGTGTCGGTCGTTTTATTTGTTGTTGGAAATAAATATAAGATTCATTTGTCAATACAAAGAAAGTTTCATGCTTCGGATGGATTTCAATTAGTTAGTCGGGGGGGCCTATTTTTGCGGTATTTTCTTTGTAGCAACGCGTATATACAATTACGACGCATTAATTTGCAGGTGCGATCATACTAGCACTAATCCACCGGATCCCATCAGAACTCCGCAGTTAAGCGCGCTTGGGCGAGGGTAGTACTAGGATGGGTGACCTCCTGGGAAGTCCTCGTGTTGCACCTTTTTTTTATTCTATTTTTTGCCGAAAAATTCACGGAATAGTTGATCAAAAAGCGATTTTCGGGTCGGTTGTTTTATTTGTTGTTGGAAATAAATATAAGATTAGTTTGTCAATACAAAGAAAGTTTCATGCTTCGGATGGATTTCAATTAGTTAGTCGGGGGTGCCTATTTTTGCGGTATTTTCTTTGTAGCAACGCATATATACAATTACGACGCATTAATTTGAAGGTGCGATCATACCAGCACTATTGCACCGGATCCCATCAGAACTCCGCAGTTAAGGGTGCTTGAGCGAGAGTAGTACTAGGATGGGTGACCTCCTGGGAAGTCCTCGTGTTGCACCTTTTTTTTATTCTATTTTTTGCCGAAAAATTCACGGAACAGTTGATCAAAAAGCGATTTTCGGGTCGGATGTTTTATTTGTTGTTGGAAATAAATATAAGATTAGTTTGTCTTTACAAAGAAAGTTTCATGCTTCGGATGGATTTCAATTAGTTAGTCGGGGGTGCCTATTTTTGCGGTATTTTCTTTGTAGCAACGCGTATATACAATTACGACGCATTAATTTACAGGTGCGATCATACCAGCACTAATGCACCGGATCCCATCAGAACTCCGCAGTTAAGCGTGCTTGGGCGAGAGTAGTACTAGGATGGGTGACCTCCTGGGAAGTCCTCGTGTTGCACCTTTTTTTTATTCGATTTTTTGCCGAAAAATTCACGGAATAGTTGATCAAAAAGCGATTTTCGGGTCGGTTGTTTTATTTGTTGTTGGAAATAAATATAAGATTAGTTTGTCTTTACAAAGAAAGTTTCATGCTTCGGATGGATTTCAATTAGTTAGTCGGGGGTGCCTATTTTTGCGGTATTTTCTTTGTAGCAACGCGTATATACAATTACGACGCATTAATTTACAGGTGCGATCATACCAGCACTAATGCACCGGATCCCATCAGAACTCCGCAGTTAAGCGTGCTTGGGCGAGAGTAGTACTAGGATGGGTGACCTCCTGGGAAGTCCTCGTGTTGCACCTTTTTTTTTATTCTATTTTTTGCCGAAAAATTCACGGAACAGTTGGGGGAACAGTTGATCAAAAAGCGATTTTCGTGTCGGTCGTTTTATTTGTTGTTGGAAATAAATATAAGATTAGTTTGTCTTTACAAAGAAAGTTTCATGCTTCGGATGGATTTCAATTAGTTAGTCGGGGGTGCCTATTTTTGCGGTATTTTCTTTGTAGCAACGCGTATATACAATTACGACGCATTAATTTACAGGTGCGATCATACCAGCACTAATGCACCGGATCCCATCAGAACTCCGCAGTTAAGCGTGCTTGGGCGAGAGTAGTACTAGGATGGGTGACCTCCTGGGAAGTCCTCGTGTTGCACCTTTTTTTTTATTCTATTTTTTGCCGAAAAATTCACGGAACAGTTGGGGGAACAGTTGATCAAAAAGCGATTTTCGTGTCGGTCGTTTTATTTGTTGTTGGAAATAAATATAAGATTAGTTTGTCTTTACAAAGAAAGTTTCATGCTTCGGATGGATTTCAATTAGTTAGTCGGGGGTGCCTATTTTTGCGGTATTTTCTTTGTAGCAACGCGTATATACAATTACGACGCATTAATTTACAGGTGCGATCATACCAGCACTAATGCACCGGATCCCATCAGAACTCCGCAGTTAAGCGTGCTTGGGCGAGAGTAGTACTAGGATGGGTGACCTCCTGGGAAGTCCTCGTGTTGCACCTTTTTTTTTATTCTATTTTTTGCCGAAAAATTCACGGAACAGTTGGGGGAACAGTTGATCAAAAAGCGATTTTCGTGTCGGTCGTTTTATTTGTTGTTGGAAATAAATATAAGATTAGTTTGTCTTTACAAAGAAAGTTTCATGCTTCGGATGGATTTCAATTAGTTAGTCGGGGGTGCCTATTTTTGCGGTATTTTCTTTGTAGCAACGCGTATATACAATTACGACGCATTAATTTACAGGTGCGATCATACCAGCACTAATGCACCGGATCCCATCAGAACTCCGCAGTTAAGCGTGCTTGGGCGAGAGTAGTACTAGGATGGGTGACCTCCTGGGAAGTCCTCGTGTTGCACCTTTTTTTTTATTCTATTTTTTGCCGAAAAATTCACGGAACAGTTGGGGGAACAGTTGATCAAAAAGCGATTTTCGGGTCGGTTGTTTTATTTGTTGTTGGAAATAAATATAAGATTAGTTTGTCTTTACAAAGAAAGTTTCATGCTTCGGATGGATTTCAATTAGTTAGTCGGGGGTGCCTATTTTTGCGGTATTTTCTTTGTAGCAACGCGTATATACAATTACGACGCATTAATTTACAGGTGCGATCATACCAGCACTAATGCACCGGATCCCATCAGAACTCCGCAGTTAAGCGTGCTTGGGCGAGAGTAGTACTAGGATGGGTGACCTCCTGGGAAGTCCTCGTGTTGCACCTTTTTTTTTATTCTATTTTTTGCCGAAAAATTCACGGAACAGTTGGGGGAACAGTTGATCAAAAAGCGATTTTCGGGTCGGTTGTTTTATTTGTTGTTGGAAATAAATATAAGATTAGTTTGTCTTTACAAAGAAAGTTTCATGCTTCGGATGGATTTCAATTAGTTAGTCGGGGGTGCCTATTTTTGCGGTATTTTCTTTGTAGCAACGCGTATATACAATTACGACGCATTAATTTACAGGTGCGATCATACCAGCACTAATGCACCGGATCCCATCAGAACTCTGCAGTTAAGCGTGCTTGGGCGAGAGTAGTACTAGGATGGGTGTCCTCCTGGGAAGTCCTCGTGTTGCACCTTTTTTTTATTCTATTTTTTGCCGAAAAATTCACGGAACAGTTGATCAAAAAGCGATTTCCGGGTCGGTTGTTTTATTTGTCGTTGGAAATAAATGTAAGATTAGTTTGTCTTTACATAGAAAGTTGCATGCTTCGGATGGATTTAAATTAGTTAGACGGGGGTGCCTATTTTTGCGGTATTTTCTTTGTAGCAACGCGTATATACAATTACGACGCATTAATTTGCAGGTGCGATCATACCAGCACTAATGCACCGGATCCCATCAGAACTCCGCAGTTAAGCGTGCTTGGGCGAGAGTAGTACTAGGATGGGTGACCTCCTGGGAAGTCCTCGTGTTGCACCTTTTTTTTATTCTATTTTTTGCCGAAAAATTCACGGAACAGTTGATCAAAAAGCGATTTTCGGGTCGGTTGTTTTATTTGTTGTTGGAAATAAATATAAGATTAGTTTGTCTTTACAAAGATAGTTTCATGCTTCGGATGGATTTCAATTAGTTAGTCGGGGGTGACTATTTTTGCGGTATTTTCTTTGTAGCAACGTGTATTTACAATTACGACGCATTAATTTGCAGGTGCGATCATAGCAGCACTATTGCACCGGATCCCATCAGAACTCCGCAGTGAAACGTGCTTGGGCGAGAGTAGTACTAGGATGGGTGACCTCCTGGGAAGTCCTCGTGTTGCAC
>NW_027337790.1:0-1385 GCF_000331145.2 Cicer arietinum | reverse complement strand
TTAAAAACCCTAATTGGACTAGAATAAACCTAGGGAGGATGAAAATGACCTAAACGTTCATCCGATGACACAAAGACACCTATTGGATGCACAAGATTGGTTAAAAATCCTAATTGGACTAGAAGAAACCTAGGGAGGACGAAAATGACCTAAATGTTCATGCAATGAAACAAATGAACTTATTAGAAGAACAAGATTGGTTAAAAACCCTAATTGGACAAGAATAAGCCTATAGAGGACGAAAATGACCTAAATGTTCATCTAATGACTCAAACACACCTATTGGATGCATAAGATTGGTTAAAAACCCTAATTGGATAAGAATAAGCCTAGGGAGGATGAAAATGACCTAAACGTTCATCCGATGACACAAAGACACCTATTGGATGCATAAGATTGGTTAAAAACCCTAATTGGATAAGAATAAGCCTAGGGAGGATGAAAATGACCTAAACGTTCATCCGATGACACAAAGACACCTATTGGATGCATAAGATTGGTTAAAAACCCTAATTGGATAAGAATAAGCCTAGGGAGGATGAAAATGACCTAAACGTTCATCCGATGACACAAAGACACCTATTGGATGCATAAGATTGGTTAAAAACCCTAATTGGATAAGAATAAGCCTAGGGAGGATGAAAATGACCTAAACGTTCATCCGATGACACAAAGACACCTATTGGATGCATAAGATTGGTTAAAAACCCTAATTGGACAAAAATAAGCCAAGGGAGGACGAAAATGACCTAAATGTTCATCCAATGACACAAATGAACTTATTGCATGCACAAGATTGGTTAAAAACCCTAATTGGACAAGAATAAGGCTAGGGAGGTCGGAAATGACCTAAATGTTCATACAATGACACAACCACACCTATTGGATGCACATGATAGGTTAAAAACTTTAATTGAACAAGAATAAGCCTAGGGAGGACAAAAATGACCTAAATGTAAATCCGATGACACAAATAAACTTATTGGATGCACAAGATTGGTTAAAAATCCTAATTGGACAAGAATAAGACTAGGGGGGACGAAAATGACCTAAATGTTCATCCAATGACACAAATGAACGTCTTAGATTAACAAGATTGGTTAAAAACCCTAATTGGACAAGAATAAGCCTAAGGAGAACTAAAATGACCTAAATGTTCTTCCAATGACACAAACACACCTATTGAACGCACAAGATTGGTTAATAACCCTAATTGGACAAGAATAAGTCTAGGTAGGACGAAAATGACCTTAACGTTCATCGAATGACACAAACACACCTAATGGATGCACAGGATTGATTAAAACCCTTAATTGGACTATAATAAACCTAAGGAGGACAAAAATGACCTAAATGTTCACCCAATGACACAAATGAACTTGTTG
>NW_027337789.1:0-1130 GCF_000331145.2 Cicer arietinum | reverse complement strand
ACCTATCTTGTGCATCCAATAAGTTCATTGGTGGCATTGGATGAACATTTAGGTCATTTTCGTTCTCTCAAGGCTTATTATTTTCCAATTAGACTTTTTAAACAATCTTGTGCATCCAATAAATTCATTTGTGTAATTGGATTTACATTTTGGTCATTTTCGTCCTCCCTGGGCTTATTCTTGTCAGATTAGTGTTTTTAACCAATCTTGTGCATCCCATAAGTTCATTTGTGTCATTGGATGAACATTTAGGTCATTTTCGTCCTCCCTAGACTTTTTCTTGTCCAATTAGGGTTTTTAACCTATCTTGTGCATCAAATAAGTTCATTTGTGTCATTGGATGAACATTTAGGTCATTTTCGTCCCCCCAAGGCTTATTCTTGTCCAATTAGGGTTTTTACCCAATCTTGTGCACCCAATACATTCATTTGTGTATTTGGATGAACATTTAGGTCATGTTCGTCCTCCCTAAGCTTATTCTTGTCCAATTAGGGTGTTTAACCAATCTTGTGCATCCAATTGGTGTGTTTGTGTCATTGGATGAACATTTAGGTCATTTTCGTCCTCCCTACGCTTATTCTTGTCCAATTAGGGTTTTTAACCTATCTTGTGCATCCAATAAGTTCATTTGTGTCATTGGATGAACATTTAGGTCATTTTCGTCCTCCCTACGCTTATTCTTGTCCAATTAGGGTTTTTAACCTATCTTGTGCATCCAATAAGTTCATTTGTGTCATTGGATGAACATTTAGGTCATTTTCGTCCTCCCTACGCTTATTCTTGTCCAATTAGGGTTTTTAACCTATCTTGTGCATCCAATAAGTTCATTTGTGTCATTGGATGAACATTTAGGTCATTTTCGTCCTCCCTACGCTTATTCTTGTCCAATTAGGGTTTTTAACCTATCTTGTGCATCCAATAAGTTCATTTGTGTCATTGGATGAACATTTAGGTCATTTTCGTCCACCCTAGGCTTATACTTGTGCAATTAGGGTTTTTAACCTATCTTGTGCCTCCAATAAGTTCATTTGTGTCATTGGTTGAACATTTAGGTCATTTTCGTCCTGCCTAGGCTTATTCTTGTCCAATTAGACTTTTTAACCATTGTTGTGAGTCCAATAAGTTCATTT
>NW_027337788.1:0-374 GCF_000331145.2 Cicer arietinum | reverse complement strand
AAAATACGGATTTCGGTCAATTTTTTGCGGGTGGTACGAAAATCGCCCCAATAGTCCAGATGAAATCGAGGATTGAGAGTCCTTTATAGCATTCTTCTTCTAAATTTATAACCGTGTTTCGAGTTCCGCGTCAGAATTGAAATACTAGCCATCATCTTGTTCGAAAATACAGATATCGGTCCATTTTAGTCAGGAGGTACGAAAATCACCTGAAATGTCGAGATGAAATCGAGGACCAGGAGATTCTTATTGCATTCTTTTCCTAAATTTATAACTGTGTTTCGGGTTCTGAGTCACATTTCTCATACAAACTATCGTCTGGTCCGAAAATACACATTTCGGTCCCTTTTTGTCGGGTGGTACGAAAATCGCCC
>NW_027337787.1:2900-6921 GCF_000331145.2 Cicer arietinum | reverse complement strand
AGTGGAAAATTTTATCTTATACCCCCCACATTTAACCTTTACCTCCACAAATGCAAGGAAATTCTTTTTTTTCCCTTATATAAATCTTAAAATTTGTAATTTTTTTTTTCAATTTTACCGGAAATTTTTTTAAGTTTTTCGGTATACAACATATATTCCGGAAAACTTTTTCCAAGTTTTCAGGTAAAGAAGTTACACTCCGGAAAACTTTTTCCAAGTTTTCTGGTAAAGAAGTTACACTCGAGACAACTTTTTCCAAAATTTTCAGAAAAATGTTATTTTTCAACAAAAAAAAAATTGGTGTGTACCAAAAAACTTCTTCACAAGTTTTTCCGATAAACCCCTCATGTATTAGAAAACTTTTTTAAAGTTTTCCAGTAGAAACCTTGTGTACTGGAAAACTTTAAAAAAAAATTCCGGTAAACCTTAATTTGAGTTGATAAAATAGTAAAAAAATCAAGAGTATATTTGATATTTTTAAAAATTTGAGGGGGTATAAATACAAATGTGATGGTACAGGGTAAGTTTTTCAACAAAGTGTTTCTTGTTGCCAACCCAACCCAAAATGCTTTTTCTATGTCTTTTACTAATTGAAGTTTGAACTCCCTTAGAAGGTAGTGCATCAATGCAGATTTTTTTATTTCTTTTAAAAATTCAAATATAGTATAACTCTCACCCCTCTTTCTCTTAGCCCCAAATCCAAACACAACTCAAGACAAAAAGTATAAGACAAATTATATTTTATTTGAATCAAAATAGTATTAACAAAAGTGTTAGTATCAAAATCAAACCCTAAATAAAAAGTGAATTCAAACGACAAAGATGGTCACGGTTACACTTACATTGAGAATGGACGAGCCTAAGAGACGAAAGTGAGAGTGTGATTGAGAGACGAGAGTGAGCCTGAGAGATGAGCGGACGAGAGTGAGATTGAGGCTGAGAGACAAGAGTGAGGGTGAAACTGCGAGAGTGAGTGTGAGGCGAGGGAAACAGGGATGCGCCGACGACAGGGTGAGAGTGACGGCGAGGTTGTGAGAGGGTGAGAGAGATGGACAAGATAAGGTCGAGGGTTAGGCAAAAATGAATGAAGTGAGGAATATGAAAAAGGGGGTGGGTGAGGGATAATAGAAAAAAAAATTTAATTTTTTAAATAAGATTAAAAAATTTAACTTTACAAAGTAGCGTCGGCCAATCCAACGCTAAAATTTTAGGTCATTTTGGTCAATACTAGGTTTATTCTAGTTCATTTTGGTTCTAAAGCAATGTAGTTCGTCTAATAAGTGCAAAAGTCTCATTGGATTAAGATTTTAGGTCATTTTGGTCTTTACTAGGTTTATTCTAATTCATTTTGTTCTAAATCAATAATTCGTCCAATAAGAACAAAAATATTAATTGATTAATATTTTAGATCATTTTGGTCTATATTCCATATTTTACTTAGCGTCGGCTAAATCGACGCTAATGATTAAAAAAATCACAAAAAATATTTAACGCACTAGCGTGCGCTTGACTGACGCTAACTAGCATTGGAGTCGGGAGCCGATGCTAAGTGTGGCAGCTAAAATGAATTTCTCTTATAGTAACTTTTTTAATTTCAACATTAATGTTTTTTTTTAAATAATCAATTGTTACTAATTAATTGTTACTTTTTTTAGAGGGAATAGCTGAACCGATGACCTCTTTAATCACTTCAACTCCCCCTAACTATCAAACTAACATATGACTCTTTATTTCAACGTTAATTTAACATTTAGGGGTGCTACACAAAATCACTCCGGTATAAGAAATTCATAATCACTTTGGTACCTGGTCATTTAACACTTGGCACATGTTTGAAAATTCCATGATTTCTGTTGGGGGAATTAGTGATGATTTGCATATTGTCGCGTAAGATTTATATAACTACATCATTGTTACAGTTTTAGAAACCAATATAAAGGATAAAATGTGTCAGGTTGTTAGGGTTAGAATATAAATCTATTACTATTAAAAATTACAAGATTAACAACAAGCCTCATAATAAATGCATAAATTTAAAGGATCATTCTAGACTCACCTTGCCAACATGACACACTCTCAATGTTTTGTAACAACAATACTTTTTAAACTTTAAATATAATTCATATCTCTTTTTCATATAGTGCATTTTTACAGAGTAATATATCATATTTATTTTGTCTGTACTAATATATCTAATATTATTCTTAATAAACTTTAAATGTTTTAATTGACTATTATTATTTTCACTACTACACATTTAATTGATTGTCATTCTTTCTATTACTATGTATTCAAAATAAAGAATATTCCTTACTAAGAAATGTATAATTTTTAGTAAAATAAATGTATAGTTCGGATGAGTTTTTACTACACTAATAAACCATAGAATAAAAATTGGAATATTTTGAAATTCTCCATTTAAAAAACCAAACAAATTAAAACTTCCGTTTTTCTTTTTCATTTTTTTTTATAGAAAATAAAAAAATGTACAGTTAGTGTTTATTTTTTTTATTTACTGTTTTTAGCTATAAAAAATGTTTGGTTAGTGTTTTTTTTTTATGGTTATTGTTTTCAAATTAAAAAAAAAATTACTTTAATAACATCCATTAAATGAGAGAATCAATTGTATTGAAATCTGTTTTAAATTATGAGAGATATAAATTGTTTGGTTTTTTCTATATTGTTTAATTTTTTTTAATCTTCTATTTTTTATTTGATCTATTTTTCTATGTTTGTAGCAATTCATCTATTTTTCTATTTCTTATTTGCATTTTATTATTTCTTGTATGAAAATTTTTCGTTTATTTTTTGCAGAGGTTGATCATAAGCATAAGTGCACCAACTTTGAATAAAGGCACTGGAGTTTGGTGGTGGAGGCGATGACTTGATCATTGGAAAGGACTGGTTTTGTAGCTCCCAAGAAATACCGATCTTAATAAACTTATATTTAAGGTGTGGTTGAATTGAATCCATCGTTTTCAAAGTTTTCCATTATCAATTATCTAGAAGTTAGACAATTGAATCTATACATCTCAATAAAACAAAAACAAGTATTATAGATAATAATAAGCATCATTAAAGTAACTAGTAATTACATTTAAACAACATAATTTACAACTAAATAATAAACTAACTAATTAAATTACAGCAGTAATACTATAATTATAAAACTGTTCCCTAATACATCAGATTGCATCAAATAAAAATAAAGTATTAGGTCCAAAATAGGACTTGTAGATCATCATCTTGTATTGAGATAAAATTTCAATGAGTTCTCAAAATAAAGAGAGGGGTAGTTTTAAAATATTTATTTCACAAAAATTCATAAAACATGAAAATATTATGCATCTAGTGTGAAAACTCTCAAGTTCAATTTTCATAAAAGCTTAACTTAAAACATTCTTTCTTTCTTAATAATTCTGAAAAGTATATGCATGACCTCAAATATTTTCCTTGGAATATGAAAAGTCGTCAGTTATCTTAACGTGGGTCACCAAGATAACTGATATTTGATTGGTAAAGGCGGTCTGACCAAACCCCAACCAGCGTTCTGATTGTTCTCATTTACCTGTTAATCCATATTTGGAACAACCTAAATGTACCACCGTGAATAAGGTCATGCATGATCTGATTATAAAGAATGCAATGCACTTGAGATGTTATGTATGTAATGCCTTTGTAATGTCATGGTCACAATGTATCATTCATCCATAACACTTATAAATAACTTAACAATATATAGAAATTCAAGTGGAAATTAAATCCTAAGTCCCTAATCAGAAGCTGAAACCAGATGCAAACACGGCTACAGGCCGAACTCTTGACCAGAGGCAGTGCATTATGGAATAATAAATTAGAGACAACATGACCAATGTCACATGGGTGAAAGACAGCATGATCAGAAGCATATAAATTAAAGGCACCATAATTAGAGTCAGAGGATATGTGACAAGAGGCAAATGATACATAACCAGAGTCAGAGGATACGTATCTAGAGGTAGAGTTAGAGGATATGTGACTA
>NW_027337787.1:0-1869 GCF_000331145.2 Cicer arietinum | reverse complement strand
TTTTTGTTTATTTCTATTTTAATTAAAAAAATTTATTTCTAAATTAATTTCTTAATACTTTGACTACCTTTTATTTTAAACATATTTTAATTAAATCGATGATTACAATATTTTTATAATTTTCTTTTTTATCTATTTTCATGAATTTGAAGGAAGCGAAATAATATAAAACTCAAAAGAACAGTGAAAAACACTTACATGAGTTTTTTTTGTTTCATTTGTTCTTTGTTGTTTTTATTTTTGTCTTATTTATTTTAAACTTTTGTACTAGATTTGTTCATTATACAACTTCTCCTCTTTGATATAATTATTTTGTTGAAAGTAATTTATAATTTATATTTTATGTACAAAATATGTGTAGACAACACTCATGGAGTCTTCTCAATATCATAATAGACCATAACATAATTTTTAGAGTTAAATATATATATTTTTTAAAAAACCCAATTTTATTCACAAAATTTATAGAGTTCACACAAAGATGTTTGCTAAGATATAATATGTTCTTTGAATGTCATGTGTGACATGTATAATTTTATCTTTGTAGAGGATTTCATTATATGTAAAATACAAATGTTAGAGAACCACTAAAACAAATAGAAACAAATTAGAATATATAATATAGAAATATTAGAATATAAATATGACACAGAAGAACAACATCTTTCAGTTTACAATTTGTTTATAATATTTTTTTAATAAATTTTTTTGCTATAATCCAAAATAATGGGAAAAAAACAATATTTCAATAAAAAGTACATATTGCACTATTATAACCCTCATTTTATTAATATGATTCAAGTAATGACATATTAATTATATGTTGAGACAAATTCAAATTATATACTAATGATCAATAAAAGCAATAAATCAAATTATAAAAATTCAATTTTTAATTTTCTATTTACAATTTTCTTTGTATAATTATCAATAAAGGGCCTCTCAAAAAATGAAATAATTTTGAAAGGAGATAATTAAGGATTATTTTCAAATTTGTCCCATAGAAATAAAATAATCTATTATATATTACTATAAAAATTGAATGTTTAAAAAAACACATCTTAATAATGTACAAATGCACTAGAATCATTCTAAGCTCTTAACAACATGGCAACATTTCAATAATTCATAACAACCATATGTTTCTTTAAAAAAAAAACAGCCTCCTTATAATAATTAAGTATATTATCATGTAGTTCCAAATATTTATTGATGCATATTATTTGTTTTAATGTCTTCGGTTAGAAAGAAAAAATAAATAAAATTCTCTCAAATTCAAAATTTAGTATTACCTTTAGTCAAAAAAATTACATTAATAATATTCATTAAAATGAGATGGTCAATTGTGTTGAAACTCATTTTAAATTATGGGAGATATAAATTGCATATGGTTCAAGCTTCATATTTGTATTTGTAAAATACATAAGATGAATATGTTCAGTTCTATTTCTCCGGTAAAGAGTTTCTTTCTTTCTTTCTTCTTTTTTATTATTTGATTCTTTTATAAATATTTTTTAATCTTCTATATTTCTTATTGGATTTATATTTATATTTTTATGTTTGATGCAGTTGGTCTATTTTTTCTTTGCAGTTTAATATTTCTTTTCTAAAATTTGTCATTTTATTTTTGCGGATGGTTATAGTAAGTAGAGGTTAACGCATGGATGACAATGGATAGGGTTTGGGTAGGGTACTATAGTACCTGTTCCCATACCCGCAATTTAAAAAGATAGTCATATATGTGTCCGTACCTTCTTGGGTATCAACTTTAATATCCGTACCCTTACCTTCTGGGTACCTAAGTGTCCGTACCCATACCCATTACCCACGCTTTAACTAAAAAAATCGATAAATAAATGATATTGTTGT
>NW_027337786.1:0-1544 GCF_000331145.2 Cicer arietinum | reverse complement strand
CAAATGAACTTATTGGATGCACAAGTTTGGTTAAAAATTGTAATTGCACAAGAATAAACCTAGGGTGGACGAAAATGACCTAAATATTCATCGAATTAGACGAAAGAACTTATTGGATGCACAAGATTGGTTTAAAACCCTAATTGGACAAGAATAAGCCTAGGGAGGACGATAATGACCTAAATGTTCATCCAATGACACAAATGAACTTTTTGGATGCACAAGATTGGTTAAAAACCCTAATTGCACAAGAATAAGTCTAGGGAGGACGAAAATGACCTAAATGATCATCCAATGACACAAACACACTTATTAGATGCACAAGATTGGTTAAAAACCCTAATTGCACAATGTTCATCCAATGACACAAACACACTTATTGGATGCACAAGATTTGTTAAAAATACTACTGGGACAGGAATAAGCCTAGGGAGGACGAAAATGACCTAAATGTTCATCCAATAACACAAATGAACTTATTGGATGTCCAAGATAGGTTAAAAACCCTAAATGGACAAGAATAAGCATAGGGAGGACGAAAATGACCAAAATGTTCATCCAATTACACAAATGAACTTATTGGATGCACAAGATTGGTTAAAAACCCTAACCGCACAAGAATAGGCTTAGGGAGAACGAAACTGACCTAAATGTTCATCCAATGACACAAACACACTTATTAGACGCACAAGATTGGTTTAAAACACTAATTGGACAAGAATAAGCCTAGGTAGGACGAAAATGACCTATATCCAATTACACAAATGAACTTATTGGATGCACAAGATTGGTTAAAAACCCTAACCGCACAAGAATAGGCTTAGGGAGAACGAAACTGACCTAAATGTTCATCCAATGACACAAACACACTTATTAGACGCACAAGATTGGTTTAAAACACTAATTGGACAAGAATAAGCCTAGGTAGGACGAAAATGACCTATATCCAATTACACAAATGAACTTATTGGATGTACAAGTTTGGTTAAAAATTGTAATTGCACAAGAATAAACCTAGGGTGGAAGAAAATGACCTAAATATTCATCGAATTACGCAAAAGAACTTATTGGATGCACAAGATTGGTTTAAAACCCTAATTGGACAAGAATAAGCCTAGGTAGGACGAAAATGACCTAAATGTTCATCCAATTACACAAAAGAACTTATTGGATGCACAAGAATGGTTAAAAATCCTAATTGGACAGGAATAAGCCTGGGGAGAACGAAAAGGACCAAAATGTTCCTCCAATAACACAAAAGAACTTATTGGATGTACAAGATTGGTGAAAACACTAATTTGATAAGAATAAGCCTAGGGAGGACAAAAATGACCTAAAAGTTCGTCCAATAACACAAAAGAAGTTATTGGATGCACAAGATTGGTGAAAAACACTAATTGCACAAGAATAAGCTTAGGGAGGACGAAAATGACCTAAATGTTCATCCAATTACACAAATGAAAATATTGGATGCACAAAATTTGTTAAAAACCCTAATTGGACAAGAATAAGCCTAGGGAGGACGAAAATGACCTAAATGTTCA
>NW_027337785.1:0-1547 GCF_000331145.2 Cicer arietinum | reverse complement strand
TCCAATAGGTGTGTTTGTGTCATTGGATGAACATTTAGGTCATTTTCGTCCTCCATAAGCTTAATCTTGTCCAATTAGGGTTTTTAAGCAATCTTGTGCATCCGATATGTTCATTTGTGTCATTCGATTAACATTTAGGTCATTTCCATCCTCCCTAGGTTTATTCTAGTCCAATTAAGGTTTTTAACCAATCTTGTGCATCCAATAGGTGTGTTTGTGTCATTGGATGAACATTTAGGTCATTTTCGTCCGCCCTACACTTATTCTTGTCCAATTAGCGTTTTTAATCAATCTTGTGCATGCAATAAGTTCATTTGTGTTATTGGATTAACATTTAGGTCACTCTCGTCCTCCTTAAATGTTCATCCAATGACACAAATGAACTTATTGGATGCACAAGATTGGTTAAAAACCCTAATTGGACAAGAATAAGCATAGGGAGGACGAAAATGACCTAAATGTTCATCCAATAACTCAAATGAACTTATTGGATGCACAAAATTGGTTAAAAACCCTAATTGAACTAGAATAAACCTCGGGAGGACGAAAATGACCTAAATGTTCTTCCAATGACACAAATAAACTTATTGCATGCACAAGATTGGTTAAAAACCCTAATTGGACAAGAATAAACATATGGAGGACGAAAATGACCTAAATGTTCTTCCAATGACACAAATAAACTTATTGCATGCACAAGATTGGTTAAAAACCCTAATTGGACAAGAATAAACATATGGAGGACGAAAATGACCTAAATGTTCTTCCAATGACACAAATAAACTTATTGCATGCACAAGATTGGTTAAAAACCCTAATTGGACAAGAATAAACATATGGAGGACGAAAATGACCTAAATGTTCTTCCAATGACACAAATAAACTTATTGCATGCACAAGATTGGTTAAAAACCCTAATTGGACAAGAATAAGCCTAGGGAGGACGAAATGACCTAAATGTTCATCCAATGACACAAATGAAGTTATTGGATGCAGAAGATTCGTTAAAAACCTTATTTGGACAAGAATAAGCATAGGGAGGACGAAAATGACCTAAATGTTCATCCAATGACTCAAATGAACTTATTGGATGCACAAGATTGGTTAAAATTCCTAATTGGACTAGAATAAACCTAGGGAGGACGAAAATGACTGCACAAGATTGGTTAAAAACCCTAATTGGACTAGACTAAACCTAGGAAAGACGGAAATGACTTAAATGTTAATCCAATGACACAAATGAGCTTATTGGATGCACAAGATTGGTTAAAAACCTAATTGGACAAGAATAAGCATAGGGAAGACGAAAATGACCTAAATGTTCATCTAATGACACAAATGAACTTATTGCATGCACAAAATTGGTTAAAAACCCTAATTGAACTAGAATAAACCTAGGGAGGAAGAAAATGACCTTAATGTTAATCCAATGACCGAAATGAACTTATTCGATTCACAAGATTGGTTAAAAACCCTAATTGAACAAGAATAACTCTAGGGAGGACGAAAATTACCTAAATGTTCATCCAATGACACAAACACACCTA
>NW_027337784.1:0-1257 GCF_000331145.2 Cicer arietinum | reverse complement strand
GGACAAAAATGACCTAAAAGTTCATCCAATGACACAAATGAACTTATTGGATGCACAAGATAGAAACCGAAATCAAATTTTACAATTAATGATCAAGCGTCGCAGAATTATAATTCAATTAATTCAAGGATGGTTAATATTTTGATCATTAATTGTAATATTTTGATCAAAAGCCCCTAAATGCAGATTAATAAGATTTGGTTGTACCTTGAACATCCATATGATATACTTCTTTAGGAGTAACTGTATTTAAATTCCTATAGACTATGCATACTCTTAGAGTCCCATTTTTCTCATTACTGGTACTATATTTGAAATCCAGTCTACTTACCTGGTAGTTCTAATGAACTTTGCTTGAAGCAATATTTCAATTTTTGATTTGATATTTGCCATGAATTCCGGTGCAAATTTTCGAGGACTTTGTTTCACCAGCTTTTTTCCTGGTTTAAAGGGTAGTGTATGCTCAACCAACCTTCAAACCAACCATGGCATGTCTTTGTATTCGCAACCAAAACAATCCTTGTACTCGTGAAGTAATTTTATAATTTCTTTTTTCAAGTCTTCATCTAATAGTGCACTAATGTAGGTTGGATTAGGTTTTTCTCCATCTTATATCAAATTGACTTCCTCGAGCAGATTGTGGGCATCTAGCTTTTCAACTTCATCAGACCTCGACATTTCAACCTTAAATGAATCATCAAGTATACAATTAATTATAACAAAAAATAAAATACTATAAAAATTATTTTTTAAAAATGTTAACAATCCTAAATTATTTTAAAAAAATTATTTTTCTCACTTTTTCTCTTATAAATGTTACCTTATCTAAAAAGAAAGATGTTATGAATTACTAATTGTCATTTTAGAATTGATCAAACAAGCGTAATCAATCCTATGTGAATTCGGTTTCTTTGATTGGATTAAGTATCACAATCATCAAAATATTACAATTAATGATCAAGCGTCGCAGAATTATAATTCAATTAAATTAGAAACCGAAATCAAATTTTGTCAAATAAATTTAATTGATCCTATTGAAATTCAATTTAAGCAATCAAAATATCAATATAATCAAATAAACAAGAATATAATCATGAATCGAAATTGACAGGGTAACCTGAATCTCAAGGTGTTGATGAAACTCTAAACTCGTGGATTAATCTTATAAAATTTGAATTAATTCAATTATTAATTCAAATGATACAATAAGGTTTGAATAAATCTAAGATGTGGTATATTGATAAACAACTCAATAGT
>NW_027337783.1:6446-8841 GCF_000331145.2 Cicer arietinum | reverse complement strand
AGATGAAATCGGGGACCAAATGGCCCTTATAGAATTCTTCTTCTAAATTTATAAATGTGTTTCCGGTTTCGCGTCAGATTTCAAGCACTAGCCATCGTCTTGTTCAAAAATACGGATTTCAGTCCATTTAATCTTGTGGTACGTAAATCGCCTGAAAAGTCCATATGAAATCAAAGACCTGGAGACCATTATAGCATTCTTCTCCAAAATTTATAACTGTGTTCGGGTTCAGAGCCAGATGTCAAACATTAGCCATCGTCTGATCCGAAAACACGATTTTTGTCAGCTGGTACAAAAATTGCCCGAAAAGACCAGATGAAATCGAGGACCAGGAAACCCTTATAGCATTCTTTACTTGTTTTTAGGTTCTGCTCCAGATTTCAGACACTTGCCATCGTCTGGTCCGAAACTATAGATATCGGTCCTTTTTTGTCGAAGGGTAAAATAATCGCCTGAAAAGTCCAAATGAAATCGAGGACCGAGAGACCTTTATAGCATTCTTCTCCTAAATTTATAACTGTGTTTCGGGTTGTGTCTTATATTTCAAACACTAAGCATCATTTTTTCCGAAACTACGGACTTTGGTCCCTTTTGTTGGGTGGTACAAAAATTGCCCAAAAGTCCATATGAAATCGAGTACCAGGAGACCTTTATAGCATTCTTCTCCAAAATTTATAACTATGTTTCGGGTTCTGCGCCAGATCTCAAACACTAGCCATCGTCTTGTCTGAAAATACTGATTTATATGTGTGTTTCGGGTTCCGTGTCAGATTTCAAGCACTAGCCATTGTTTGGTCGGAAAATACGGATTTCAGTCTATTTTAGTCGGGTGGTACGAAAATCGCCCAAAAAGTCCAGATAAAATCAAGGACCATGAGACCCTTATAGCATTCTTCTCCAAAATTAATAACTGTGTTTCGGGTTCCATGTCAAAATTCAAACACTAGCCATCGTCTGATACGAAAATACAGATTTTGGTCAATTTTTGTCGAGGGGTATGAAAATCGCCCGAAAAGTGCAGATAAAATCAAGGACCGAGAGAACCTTATAGCATTCTTCTCCAAAATTTATAACTTTGTTTCAAGTTCCGGGTCAAATTTCAAACACTAGCCATAGTCTTGTTCGAAAATACGGATTTCGGTCCATTTTTTGTCGGGTGGTACAAAAATCACCAGAAAAGTCCAGATGAAACCGAGGACCAGGAGACCTTGATAGCATTCTTCTCCAAAATTTATTACTTGTTTTTAGGTTCTGCTCCAGATTTCAGACACTTGCCATCGTCTGGTCCGAAACTATAGATATCGGTCCTTTTTTGTCGAAGGGTAAAATAATCGCCTGAAAAGTCCAAATGAAATCGAGGACCGAGAGACCTTTATAGCATTCTTCTCCTAAATTTATAACTGTGTTCTGATTTTCGTGTCGTATTTCAAACACTAGCCATTGTTTTGTTGAAAAATACGAATTTCGATTTATTTTAGTTAGGTGGTACGAAAATCACCCAAAAATACCAGATGGAATCGAGGACCGGGAGACCCTTATAGTATTCTTCTCCTAAATATATAACAGTGTTTTTGATTTCGAGTCAGATTTCAATCACTAGCCATCATCTGGTCCGAAAATACATATTTTGGTCCATTTTTGTCGAGCGGTACGAAAATCGCCTAAAAGTTCCAGATGAAATCGAACAAGATGATGGCTAGTGTTTAAAATCTAACGCGAAACCCGAAACACATTTTTAAGTATAGAAGAAGAATGCTATTAGGGCATGTTGTTCCTCGATATCTTCTGGAATTTTCGGGTGAATTTCATACCCCTCGTCAAAAATGGACCAAAATCTGTATTTTCGGACCAGACAATGGCTAGTGTTTGCAATCTAACTCTGAACGCGAACACTTTTATATATTTAGGCGAAGAATGGTAACAGGTTCTCTCGGTCCTCGATTTCATCTGGAGTTATCGGGCGATTTTGGTACCACCCGACTAAAATTTATCGAAATCCGTATTTTCGAACAAGATGATGGCTATCGTATGAAATCTGACGCAGAAACCGAAACACAGTTATAAATTTATAAGAAGAATAATATAAGGGATTCTCAGTCCCCGATTTCATCTGGACTTTTCAAGCGAGTTTCATACCCTCGACAAAAATAGACCAAAATCTGTATTTTTGGACTAGACGATGGCTTGAGGGTCTTTCAGTCCTCGATTTTATTTGGACTTTTCTGCGATTTTTGTAATACACGACAAAAATGGACCGAAATCCGTATTTTCGAACAAGACGATGGCTAGTGTTTGAAATCAGATGTGAAACTCGAAACACATTTATAAATTTAGGAGAAGAATTCTATAAGAGTCTCTTGGTCCTCGATTTCATCTGGACATTTCATGCGATTTT
>NW_027337783.1:0-6045 GCF_000331145.2 Cicer arietinum | reverse complement strand
TAGAAGAAGAATGCTATATGGGTCTGTCGGTCCGTATTTTTGAACAAGACGATGGATAGTGTTTGAAAACTGACGCGGAACCCGAAACACAGTTATAAATTTATGAGAAGAATGCTATAAGAGTTTCCTGGTCCTCGATTTCATCTAGACATTTCGGGCAATTTTCGTACCGCCCGAGTAAAATGGACTGAAACATGTATTTTCGAACAAGACGATGGCTATAGTTTGAAATCTGACGCGGAAACTGAAACACAGTTGTAAATTTAGAAGAAGAATGATATAAGGGACTCTCGGTCCTCGATTTCATCTAGACTTTTCGGGCGAGTATGGTGCCATTCGACAAAAATGGCCAAAAATTTGTCTTTTTGGAATAGACGATGGCAACTCGTTGTAATCTGACGAGGTACTCGAAACACATTTATAAAATTAGGACATTTAGTCTGGACATTTATAAAATATGTCTAGTGTTTGAAAACTGATGCGGAACCCGAAACATAGTTATGAATTTCGAAGAAGAATGCTATAAGCGTCTCCCGTTCCTCGATTTCATCGGGACTTTTTGGGCGATTTTCATACCACTAGACTAAAACGGATTGAAATATATATTTTCGGAAAATCAATGGCTAGTGTTTGAATTCTGACTCGGAATCCAAAACACTTTTTTATATTTAGAAGAAGAATGCTATAACGGACTCCTGGTCCTCCATTTCATTTTGTATTTTAGGGTGATTTTTGTACAAACCAACTAAAATGAACCGAAATTCGTATTTTTGAACAAAACAATGGCTAGTGTTTGAAATCCGACACGGAACTCGGAACATAATTATAAATTTAGGAGAAGAATGCTATAAGGGTCTATCGGTCCTCGATTTCATCTGGACTTTCCACGCGATTTTCTTACCCCTCGACAAAAAAGGAATGAAATCTATATTTTCGGACCAGACGATGGCATGTTTCTAAAATCTGGTACTGAACCTAAAAATCTGTAATAAATTTTGGAGAAGAATGCTATCAGGGTCACCCGTTCCTCGATTCATCTGGAATTTTCGGGTTGTTTTCGTTCCACCCGATAAAAAATGGTCCGAAATTCATATTTTTGAACAAGATAATTGCTAGTGTTTGAAATTTGACGCGGAACCCGAAACTCAGTTATAAATTTAAGAGAAGAATGCTATAAGGGTCTCCCGTTCCTCAATTTCATGTAGGCTTCTCATGCGATTTTCGTACCACCCGACAAAAATGGTCTGAAATCCATATTTTCGAAGAAGACAATTGCTAGAGTTTGAAATCTGAGGTGGAACCCGAAACACAATTATAAATTTAGGAGAAAAATGCTATAACGGTCTCTTGGTCCTCGATTTCATCTGGACTTTTAGGACGATTTTCGTACCCGTCGACAAAAATGGACCGAAATCTGTATTTTTGGAACAGGCGATGTCTAGTGTTTGATATCTGACCCGAAATGAGAAACATTGTTATATATTTAGGAGAAGAATGCTTTAAGGATCACCCGGTCCTCGATTTAATCTGGAATTTTCAAGCGATTTCCGTACATCACGACAAAAATGGACCGAAATCCGTAATTTCCAACAAGACGATGGCTAGTGTTTGAAATCTGACGCGGAAACCGATATACATTTATATTTTTAGGAGAATAATGCTATAAGAGTCTTCTGATCCTTGATTTCATGTGGAGTTTTCGGGCGATTTCCGTACCACCTAACAAAAATGAACAAAAATCTGTATTTTCGGACCAGACGAGGGCTAGTGTTTGAAATTTGACGCGGAACCCGGAACACATTTATATATTTTGGAGAAGAATGCTATAAGGGTCTCCCGGTCCTCGATTTCTTCTGGACGTTTCGGGCAATTTTCATATCACTAGACTGAAATGGATTGAAATCTATATTTTTGGACAAATCGATGGCTAGTGTTTGAAATCTGACCCGGAATCTGAAACACTGTTATATATTTAGAAGAAGAATGCTATAAGGGACTCCCGGTCCTTGATTTCATCTTGTATTTTATGGTGATTTTCGTACCACCTGACTAAATTGGACCGAAATTCGTATTTTTGAATAAAACAATGGCTAGTGTTTGAAATCCGACTCGGAACACAATTATAAATATAGTTGAAGAATGCTATAAGGGTCTCTCGGTCCACGATTTGATTTGGACTTTCCAAGCGATATTCTTACCCCTCGACAAAAAAGGACTGAAATCTATATTTTCAAACCAGACGATGGCAAGTTTTTGAAATCTGGCACTAAACCTAAAAACAAGTAATAAATTTTGGAGAAGAATGCAATCAGGGTCACCCGTTCCTCGATTCATCTGGAATTTTAGGGTTGTTTTCATTGCACCCGACAAAAAATGGACCGAAATTCATATTTTTGAACAAAATAATTTCTAGTGTTTGAAATCTGACGCGGAACCCGAAACTCAGTTATAAATTTAGGACAAGAATGCTATAAGGGTCTCCCGGTCCTCGATTTCATCTAGACTTTTCAGGCGGTTTTCGTACCACCCAACAAAAATGGACCGAAATCCATATTTTTGAAGAAGACAATTGCTAGTGTTTGAAATATGAGGCGGAACCCGAAACTCAATTATAAATTTAAGAGAAGAATGCTATAACGGTCTCTCGGTCCTGGATTTGTTCTGGACTTTTTGGGCGATTTTCGTACCCCTCGACAAAAATGGACCGAAATCTGTATTTTCAGAATAGACAATGGCTAGTGTTTGATATCTGACCCGAAATGAGATACATTGTTATAAATTTAGGAGTAGAATGCTATAAGGGTCACTCGATCCTCGATTTCATCTAGACTTTTCGGGCGATTTACGTACACCCGGACAAAAATGGACGGAGTTCCGTAATTTCCAACAAGACAATGGCTAGTGTGTGAAATCTGACGCGGAACCCGATATACATTTATATATTTAAGAGAAGAATGCTATAAGAGTCATCTGGTCCTTGATTTCATGTGGACTTTTCAGGCGATTTTCGTACCACCTAACAAAAATGAACAGAAATCTGTATTTTCAAACCAGACGAGGGATAGTTTTTGAAATTTGACGCGGAATTCGAAATACATTTGTAAATTTTGGAGAAGAATGCTATAAGGGTCTCCCGGTCTTCGATTTCATCTGGACTTTTTAGGCGATTTTCGTACCACCCGACAAATATGGACAGAAATTCATATTTTCGGACCAAACGATAGCTAGTGTTTGAAATCTGACGGGGAACCCCAACCATAGTTATAAACTTAGGAGAAGAATGCTACAAGAATCTTTTTCTCCTCGATTTCATCTGGACTTTTCGGACAATTTTTGTTCCCCTCGACAAAAACGGACCAAAATTTGTATTTTCGGACCAAACGATAGCTAGTGTTTGAATTCTACCGTGGAACCCGAAACAGAGTTATTAATTTTGGAGAAAAATGCTATACGGGTCTCTCGTTCGTCGATTTGATCTGGAGTTTTCGAGCAATTTTCATACCACCGGACAAAAATGGATCGAAATCAATATTTCCGGATCAGACGAGGGCTAGTGTTTAAAATTTGACGCGGAACCTGAAACATAGTTATATATTTTGGAGAAGAATGATATAAGGGTCTCCCGGTCCTCGATTTCATCTAGACTTTTTGAGTGATTTTCCTTCCACCCCGACCATAATGGACCGAAATCCGTATTTTCAGACAAGACAATGTCTAGTATTTGAAATCTGACACGAAACCCAAAACGCATTTATAAATTTTGGAGAAGAATGCTATAAGGGTCTCTCGTCCACATGAAAAAAAATGACCAAAATTCGTATTTTCGAACAAGCAATGGATAGTGTTTGAAATCTGACGCGGAACCCGAGTCACATTTATAAATTTAGTAGAAGAATGCTATAAATTTCAGGGTATTTCATACAAAACGATGGCTAGTGCTTGAAATCAAATGCGGAACCCGAAATACAGTTATAAATTTTGGGGAATAATGCTATAATGGTCTCGTGGTCGTCGATTTCAATTGGACTTTTCGGATGATTTTCGTACACCTCGACAAAAATGGACCAACATCTGTATTTTAAGACCAGACCATAGCTAGTGTTTGAAATCTTGCCCGTAACCTGAAACATAGTTATAAATTTTAGAGAAGAATGTTATAAGGGTCTCTCTCCTCGATTTTTCATCGGGACTTTTCGAGCGATTTTTGTACCACCCGACTAAAATGGACCGAAATTCGTATTTTCAAACAAGACGTTGGCTAGTGTTTTAAATCTGACGCGGAACGCGAAAGAAAATTATAAATTTAGAAGAAGAATTATATAAGGAACTCTCGGTCCTCGAATTCATCTAGACTTTTCGGACGATTTTCGTACCCCTCCACAAAAAAGGGCCAAAATCAGTATTTTCAGACCAGACAATGGCTAGTGTTTGAGATCTGGCACAGAAACCAAATCACAGTTATAAATTGTTGATAAGAATGCTATAAGGGTTTTCTGGTACTCGATTTCAGCTGGCGTTTTTGGGCTATTTTCATACCACACAACAAAAATGGACCAAAGTTCGTGGTGTCGGACCAAACGATGGTTAGTGTTTGAAATATAAGACGCAGAACCCGAAACACAATTATAAATTTAGGAGAAGAATGCTATAAGGGTCTCCTGGTCCTCGATTTCATCTAGACTTTTCGGGCGATTTTTGTATCCCCCAACAAAAATCTACCAAAATCCGTATTTTCATACAAAACGATGGCTAGTGTTTGACCTCTGATGCAGAACCCGTAACACAATTATAAATTTTTGAGAAGAATTTCGCGAGATTTTTGTTCGTCTCTTGGTCCACGATTTCTTCTGGTCTTTTTCGGGAGATTTTTGTACCACCCGACAAAAATAGACCAAACGATGGTTAGTGTTTGAAATCTGACAAAGAACCCGATACAGAGTTATAAATTTAGGAGAAGAATGTATTAAGGGTCTCCTCGTCCTCGATTTCATCTAGATTGTTCGGGCAATTTTTGTACCACCAGACAAAACTGGACCGAAATTCGTATTTTCTTTGCCTAGTGTTTCAAATCTAACGCGGAACCCGAAACACATCTATAAATTTAGAACAAGAATTCTATAATGGTCTCCCGGTCCTCGATTTCATTTGGACTTCTCGGGCGACTCTTGTACCCATCGACGATAATGGACCAACATCTGTATTTTCGGACTAGACAATGGCTAGTGTATGAAATTTCGCGCGAAACCTGAAATAAATTTATAAGTTCTGGGGAAGAATGCTATAATGGTCTCCTGGTCCTCGATTTCATTTGGACTTTTCAGGCGACTTTCGTACCCATCGACGATAATGGACCAACATCTATATTTTCGGACTAGACAATGGCTACTGTTTGAAATTTGGCGCGAAACCTGAAATAAATTTATAAGTTCTGGGGAAGAATGCTATAATGGTCTTCTGGTCCTCGATTTCATTTGGACTTTTCGAGCGACTTTCGTACCCCTCGACAAAAATAGACCAACATCTGTATTTTCTCACGAGACGATGGCTAGTGTTTGAACTTTGGCGTGGAACCTTAAACATAGTTATAGATTTTAGAGAATAATGCTATAAGATTCTTTCAGTCCTCGATTCATTTGGACTTTTCAGGCGATTTTCGTACCACCCGACAAAAATGGACCGAAAATGGGTGGTACGAATATCCCCGATTTCATCTAGACTTTTCATGCAATTTTTGTACCACCCGACAAAAATGGGACGAAATTCATATTTTAGACCAAATGATGGCTAATGTTCAAAATATGATCCGAAACACAATTATAAATTTATGAGAAGAATACTTTTTAATTATTACATTATTTGACAACTCTATTTTATTAAATGTTATTATTATATTCGTTTTATTGTTTTACTACATATTAATTTTACAACTCTATTTTGTTATATATTATTATTATCTTTGTTTTAAAGTTTTAGTTCATAACGAAGATGATAATAACATATAATAAAATATAGTATTCAAATAAATATGTAATTATTTGTTTATTT
>NW_027337782.1:0-572 GCF_000331145.2 Cicer arietinum | reverse complement strand
CCTAGGTTTATTCTAGTCCAATTAGGGTTTTTAACCAATCTTGTGCATCCAATAGGTGTGTTTGTGTCATTGGATGAACACTTAGGTCATTTTCTTCCTTCTTAGAATTATTCTTGTCCAACTAGGGGTTTTAATAAATCTTGAGCGTCCAATAGGTGGGTTTGTGTCATTGGATGAACATTTAGGTCTTTTTCGTCCTCCCTAGGCTTATTCTTGTCCAATTAGGGTTATTAACCAATCTTGTGCATCCAATAAGTTCATTTGTGTCAGTGGATGAACATTTAGGTCATTTTCGTCCTCCCTAGGCTTATTCTTGTCCAATTAGGGTTATTAACCAATCTTGTGCATCCAATAAGTTCATTTGTGTCAGTGGATGAACATTTAGGTCATTTTCGTCCTCCCTAGGCTTATTCTTGTCCAATTAGGGTTATTAACCAATCTTGTGTTTCCAATAAGTGTGTTTGTGTCATTGGATGAACGTTTAGGTCATTTTCATCCTCCCTTGGCTAATTCTTGTCCAATTAGGGTTTTTTACCAATCTTGTGCATCCAATAAGTTCATTTGTGTCAATG
>NW_027337781.1:0-1446 GCF_000331145.2 Cicer arietinum | reverse complement strand
TATTGTCATCATTTTCATCTCTTTTTCTTAATTTGACTTCATATCTAAAAGCTATCATCAATTCATCATTCTGTTTTTTAGTTAATTTGAAGTTTGAGGAACAAATTTACTAATATGATGAGCTGCAAAGTGAAAGGTGAGGGATCAATTCGTGTGAGCACTGCATTATTTACATTTACATTGTTCATTTCTTTATTTTAGCTTAATTCATTCATATTGAGTAGTATAAATAGCTCCAATGTTAATCTTAATAATCATTCACATTATCATTCTCTCTTGCTCTACTCTATTATATTTCAACTTTCACTCCAATTCTACCACCACTCTTTTCTACTCTCTAACCTTACACGAAAATGCATTTCTACATTAACCAATTCTTTTTGGCATGCTGTTTGACCATCATTGTTGTACCCATGATGGGTACCAGTTACCTCCCTTTAAATCGGGTCGTGCCGCACAACCATCGTATTGAGATGGAGACGTTGAGAGCTCATGACAGAGCTCGCAACTCAAAAATATTGCATGGCGCAGTCAATTTCTCCGTCCAAGGCAACTCGATGTTTGGGTAGAGCCAATGATCTCTCCCATCAAACTCTTTGATTTATAACTTTAGTTTCTTCTATTCCCAAATTATTCTTTTTTTTTTTTCTCTTATGCTGTGTTGTATAGTTAAATAGGGAAATGAATTTTATTTTTTCATTTTTAGATGTTGATAATAATATTACATATTCAATTTATCCAAAAAAATCTGAATTTAATTTCATTTTATTTGTATGGAATAAGAGGGAGTGGGATTTCATTAATAATTGATGGCTTTTTTTTTGTTCAGTATGTACACAACAATAGTTAAGCTCGGATCTCCACCAAGGTAATATATTGTGCTGATTGATACAGAAAGCGACCTTCTCTGGGTTAGTTGCAATCAATGTGATAATTGGCCTCGATCTAATGGACTTGGGGTAAGGAGTTTCAATTTTCATCATTTGTTTTTTACTATGCATACTTAATTGTAGTACTACTTACTTATGATGTGGTACTTGTTTTGTTGCCTTGGGAGTCAATATTTTTATTTGAAGCTTAATATTTGTTGCCTGTTGTGTTGTGTACTCTGCATGTTAAGGTTAATGGAGACTTGTATGTCTTAAGATACTTTAACAAACAATTGAACACCATGTTGAAGTTTACATTCTTTTTTATATAATACTTATTATTTATTTTCTTAAAATTGGGTTTGCTTATTTCTGTTGTATTTTAAGAATTGTATCGGCCTTAATGTATACTGATGTTGAGTTTCTAAATTGCTTTGTAGATAACTTCTATGATGTCACAATTTAGCCATCCCTTTGTTTTAGTAGGAAACCAGTGTTATCTGGTCTGAACCAGGTAATTACAAATATAATATTTGTTATTAAGATCTCTATTTACTTCACATGAAAAGAGAGTTTG
>NW_027337780.1:0-1101 GCF_000331145.2 Cicer arietinum | reverse complement strand
AATCAATATTTTCAGACCACACGATGGCTAGTGTATTAAATCTGGTGCGGAACCCGAAACACGACTTTAAATTTTGGAGAAGAATGCTATAAGGGCCTCCCAGCCCTCGATTTCATCTGGACTTTTCTGGCGATTTTCGTACCACCCAACAAAGATGGACCAAAGTCCATAGTTTCAGACCAAACGATGGTTAGTGTTTGAAATCTGACGAAGAACACGAAACAAAGTTATAAATTTAGGAGAAGAATGTTATAAGGGTCTCCTGGTCCTCGATTTCATCTAGACATTTCGGGCAATTTTCGTACCACCCGACAAAAATGGACCGAAATCCGTATTTTCTTACAAGACGATGGCTAATATTTGAAATTTGATGCGAAACCCGAAACACAATTATAAATTTTGGAGAACAATGATATAAGGGTATCCTGGTCCTCGAATTCATCAGGTCTTTTCGGGCAATTTTTGTACCACCCAACAAAAATAGACCGAAAATCGTATTTTCAGACAAGACGATGGCTAGTGTTGGAAATCTGGCGAGGAACCCGAAACACAATTATAAATTTTGGTGAAGAATGCTATAATGGTCTCCTGGTCCTCGATTTCATTTGGACTTTTCGGGCGATTTTCGTACCACCAGACTAAAATGGACCGAAATCCGTATTTTCGAACAAGACGATGGCTAGTGTTTCAAATCTAACGCAGAACCCGATTTCATTTGGACTTTTCGGGCGACTTTTGTACCCATCGACGTTAATGCACCAACATCTGTATTTTCGGAATAGACGATGGCTAGTGTTTGAAATATGGCGCGGAACCCGAAACAAAGTTATAAATTGTGGGGAAGAATGCTATAATGGTCTCCCAGTCCTCGATTTCATTTGGACTTTTCGAGCGACTTTCGTACCGCTTGACAAAAAGGGACCAACATCTGTATTTTCGGACCAAACGATGGCTAGTGTTTGAAATCTGGCGCGGAACCTGAAACATGGTTATAAATATTAGAGAATAATGCTATAAGAGTCTCTCAGTCATCGGTTCCATCTGGACTTTTCAGGCGATTTTCGTACCACCCGACAAAAATTGACCGAAATCGGGTGGTAC
>NW_027337779.1:0-1458 GCF_000331145.2 Cicer arietinum | reverse complement strand
TCTTCCACTTCTCTACATTTCTCTACCAGTGCTTGGAAACGTTGAATTCCCAAGGGTAAGACGTAGTCTTGAATCTTATACTTCAGTCCGTCTTGGAAGCAATGGCACATGAATGGTTCATTAATTTCTTCACGGAAGAACCTGAAGTGCCTCGATAGTGATTCAAATTTAGCAGCATACTCGCCCACAGTCATGCTCCCCTGGTGAAGTTTCAGAAAGTCGTCACCCAGTTTAGTCCTGGTACTCATCGGGAAGTATTTGTCTAAAAACTTCCTTTTAAACGATTCCCAGTTCACCTCCTCGTGGGCTGCTCCCATCAATAACCTTGCACTCCTCCACCAGTACTCAGCATCCCCCAACAGCATATAAGTGGCATAGCTGACCTTCACTCCCGCCTGACACTTTATCATATCAAAGATCTTCTCCACTTCTTGGATCCATTGATCCGCCTTCTCTGAACCCTCATCCCCCTTGAACTTAGGAGGATTGTAACGACGGAAGTCTTCTAACCCTCTTGACTCTGCAGCACGGATCTCTCTTCCCCTCTTTTCAAGATCCCGTTGAGTCTTGGCAGCAGTCTGTGCAGCAACAGAAGCAGCCATGTTATTCATAGCCTCCGCCATTTGATCATTCCTATTAGCGTTGGCTCTCGGAGCGTCATTCCTTCTTGGCGGCATGGTTTCCTATAAAACCATCATCAAGTAGAGTCTTAACACTACTTCAAATAATTCCAACTAACGTCCCACTATAACAACAAAACCAACTCAAAACGTTTTATCAAATTCAATTCACAACGCCCACCAAAACACATCAAATTCATCGGTATTAACTTAGAACACGTCAAACACGACGAACACAATCAACACAACATAACACTCAACCACATCAATTTCATTTACTCATAATCATACACAATGACTTCAAATTCATTTACCACTAAACATTCATCAATATAAACAAAACCTAACTCTAAGGTTTTACCCATAACGCATTGGATTCGTTTTTCCCCGAATCGATACATTAAATCCTAACAATTTCCTTCCCACACAACCACAGATAAGTCTCTAATGCAAACTAGAAGATTGGAAGGAGCCTTTACCTTAACGTTAGCTTCAACGTGGTTTTCCGGTACCGCGAGTAAAGCCGGTAAAATCTTTGCTCGCAACGTCGCCTCCAAATTGGTCCCCTAGCACCGTGGCGTGGTAGTGAGCAACTTTCCCTTCTAACTCTTCGCGAAAAGAAGCTTGGATCTAGAAGAAACGGAGGGGTTTGTGTTTGGATCTCAAATACCGTTTTTCTTCGTTTACGAATCAAAGAGGAAGAGTGGAGTTGCGAAATCTTTGTTCTAACCCTCACCCAACCTTGGGTTACTAGTTTTGAAGAAAAGAAAGCGAAGAAAATGAAAACGGGAGAAAGGAGGGAAATTGGCCGCGGGTCAGAGGAAGAAGACGATGGAAA
>NW_027337778.1:1356-1613 GCF_000331145.2 Cicer arietinum | reverse complement strand
AGAAGACCCTTATAGCATTTTTCTCCAAAATTTGTAACTGGGTGTCGGGCTCGACATCATATTCCAAACACTAACCGTCGTTTAAACCAAAAATACAAATTTCAGTCAATTTTTGTTGTGATGTACAAAAATCGCCGGAGAAGTCCAAATGAAGTCAAGGTTCGGAAGATTCTTATAGAATTCTTCTCCTACATTTAAGACTGTGATTCGGGTTCCGTCTCAGATTTAAAACACTAGCCATCGTCTAGTCCGAAATT
>NW_027337778.1:0-383 GCF_000331145.2 Cicer arietinum | reverse complement strand
AATACAATATCAATAAACTTGATTTAACTAGAATTTCTTGATTTAATTCCCCAAGACTTACTCGTACTAGTTTTCATATAAAAAGTCATTTATAATAACATAAGTAAAATACACATTTCAACTCTTAATTCCCGGTATCACCTATCAGAGTGGGGTTTCTCCCAAACTTGAACTTCGAGACTCAATAACCTGTAAAGACTGCGATTTCGCAAACGCAGGGCCAAGCCAGTAGAACACAAACAACGAAGGAGGTGAGTTTTGAAATCATGTTGACAGTAAAATATAAATAAGATGAACACGCAATTAATCATCAATAAACCGCATCATTACACAAACATTCTTCAAGAAAAAACATCACATTATATGGTCAAAATCAAAGAAAA
>NW_027337777.1:0-1303 GCF_000331145.2 Cicer arietinum | reverse complement strand
TCCCTCCTTGGCTTATTCTTGTCCAATTAATGTTTTTAACAAATCTTGTGCATCCAATAAGTTTTTTTGTGTCATTGGATGAACATTTAGGTCATTTTCGTCCTTCCTTGGCTTATTCTTGTCCAATTAATGTTTTTAACAAATCTTGTGCATCCAATAAGTTCATTTGTGTCATTGGATGAACATTTCGGTCATTTTCGTCCTCCCTAGGTTTATTCTAGTCCAATTAGAGTTTTTAACCAATCTTGTGCATCCAATAGGTGTGTTTGTGTCATTGGATAAATATTTAGGTCATTTTCGTCTTCCGTTGGCTTATTCTTGTCCAATTAGGGTTTTTAACCAATCTTGTGCATCCAATAAGTTGATTTTTGTCATTGGATGAACATTTAGGTAGTTTTCGTCCTCCCTAGCTTTATTCTAGTCCAATTAGGGTTTTTAACCAATCTTGGGCATCCAATAGGTGTGTTTGTGTCATTGGATAAATATTTAGGTCATTTTCGTCTTCCCTTGGCTTATTCTTGTCCAATTAGGGTTTTTAACCAATCTTGTGCATCCAATAAGTTGATTTTTGTCATTGGATGAACATTTAGATAATTTTTGTCCTCCTTAGGTTTATCCTAGTCCAATTAGGGGTTTTAACAAATCTTGTGCATCCAATAGGTGTGTTTGTGTCATTGGGTGAACATTTAGGTCATTTTCGTCCTCCCTAGGCTTTTTCTTCTCCGATTAGGGTTTCTAACAAATTTTGTGCATCCAATAGGTGCGTTTGTGTTATTGGATGAACATTTAAGTCATTTTCGTCCTTCCTTGGCTTATTCTTGTCCAATTAATGTTTTTAACAAATGTTGTGCATCCAATAAGTTCATTTGTGTCATTGGATGAACATTTCGGTCATTTTCGTCCTCCCTAGGTTTATTCTAGTCCAATTAGAGTTTTTAACCAATCTTGTGCATCCAATAAGTTGATTTTTGTCATTGGATGAACATTTCGGTCATTTTCGTCCTCCCTAGGTTTATTCTAGTCCAATTAGAGTTTTTAACCAATCTTGTGCATCCAATAGGTGTGTTTGTGTCATTGGATAAACATTTCGGTCATTTTCGTCTTCCCTAGGTTTATTCTAGTCCAATTAAGGTATTTAACCAATCTTGGGCATCCAATAGGTGTCTTTGTGTCATTGGATAAATATTTAGGTCACTTTCGTCTTTCCTTGGCTTATTCTTGTCCAATTAGGGTTTTTAATCAATCTTGTGCATCCAATAAGTTGATTTTTGTCATTGGATGAACATTTAGGTAGTTTTCGTCC
>NW_027337776.1:0-263 GCF_000331145.2 Cicer arietinum | reverse complement strand
ATAAGTGTAGGAAGGACGAAAATGACCTAAATGTCCATCCGATGATACAAACACACCTAATGGATGCACAAGATTGGTTAAATACCCTAGTTGGACAAGTATAAGTGTAGGAAGGACGAAAATGACCTAAATGTCCATCCGATGATACAAACACACCTATTGGATGCACAAGATTGGTTAAATACCCTAGTTGGAAAAGTATAAGTCTAGGAAGGACGAAAATGACCTAAATGTTCATCCAATGATACAAACACACCTATTGG
>NW_027337775.1:3186-5967 GCF_000331145.2 Cicer arietinum | reverse complement strand
AGGTATGTGCCTCCGTCCACATTCACGACCTCTCATTCGATAAACATGACCAAACAAGCGACAATATGCACAACTAGTCCTGCTAACCCACCTCTTGCTCAATATCTCTAGAATAATAGGCACATGGACATGATGATGGACATCACATATACAATGAAATGGTAGCTCTTGAATGATACAAATGAGGGCTTCAAAGTTGGCATGTTGGGAATTCAACACACATTAGTCGCACATCTTGTGTAAACAACAGTACTCCAATCGTTGTCAAAATCCCAAAAGTCGTCGTCGTAAAGAATATTCAATGCGCTTGCCCTGCTACCTGACAACTCTTAAAATAAAGAGTTATTTAGAAAAAAAGCTTGGATTAATTTTTTAATTTGTTATGTTTCTAAGGGTAATTTAGTTTGCATGAGGTTGGAGAATTCTTCACACATATTTTCATTAGTGGACCCAAATATTATGTCATCAACATACATTTATACAATCAACATATCCTCTTTAAGAGTTTTCTTGAAAAGTGTAGTATCGATATGTCCTCGTACAAAACCATTTTCTTTTAGAAAAGAACTTAACCTCTCATACCAAGCATGAGGAGCTTGCTTTAATCCATAAAGAGCTTTTGAGAGTTAGAACACATGATTAGGCTTCTTTTCATCCTCAAACCCAAGAGGTCGATGAACATATACCTCCTCATTTAAGAACCCATTCAAAAAGGCACTTTTGACATCCATTTGGAGAAGTTTGATACCTTTATGAGTAGCATAAGCTAAGAGGATTCTTATTGCTTCAAGTCTTGCTACAGGTGCATGATAAAGCTAAATATCACTAGAAGGGGGGTTGAATAGGAATTTTGTTGTTTAAAAATGATTTTCTTGTGTTTTACATACTATCCTCTCAAAGAGGATGGAAACTCGAGGATGGTTGTTTAAATGTTAAATCAGAGCTAAGCAAAAGAAAGAGAAAAATATAAAGAATGACACACACAACTTTTATACTGGTTCACCCAATGAAGGCTACGTCCAGTCCTCACACACTTGTGAGATTTCACTAATGTTCAAACTGATCAACCTCTCACAGAGGATGATTACACTTTGTGTATTCTTTAGCTTCACCAAGCTTACAATCAAGTTTCAACTATTTCCATGTGCAACTTACTTGGAAATTACAGATTGATATGAATATGATTGTTTCTCTTTTCTTAAATACTTTCTAAAAGGATATTTCAAAGATCTAATGTAAGATTTATAGAAAGTATGAAGAGACGATGAATATTGCTCTTGATAACTTTGAGATACTTGATCTTTTTATGCAATTGTGTTGTGTGTTTGATGATGAATAGCTTGCTTCATTTTTTAGAGGTCTTATGATGATCTTTCCATGTGGCAAGCCAACCTCAAGCACGTGGGTCTTTCTTCAAGACATGTGAAGACTTATATTTTTGGCTTGTTTGTTGTTTCCTTTTTGTAGATTGACTCCACATAGCTTTTTCAATCATATAAGAATGATATATAGGTCTGCTTATAGACTTTGCACATGATAGGATGAGTTGGTTTCAATATTTGGGAATGATGTGGACTTTATAGAACCGTCCTTCAACCTAGTACTGCCATCCTCTTACATAGTACTGGCTATCCTCGTACCTATTCTTTTGCCTTCTGACTTCTTTATTTCAAATGCTTTATTTATTCATTCTTTAATACTGTTTTTCCTTTCTTTAATGAATAAAAAACATTTGTTCTGGTGAGGATTAATAATATGCAGATTTGAATCTTCATCCTATCCTCTTGAGTTCCAATCCTCTATTTTCTTATATGAATTCACTCAAAAACACAGATTAGTCATTAATCTTAATCATAATCCAGTAAGTAATTTTGTTATCATTAAAATCATTTGAGAGATTTTGTCTCAATAGAGATTGTTGAGACAAAATCTCTCTCAAATGATTTTAATGATAACAAAATTACTTAAGAGATTATGATTATGGTTAATGACTAACATGTGCTCTTGAGTGTATTCATATAAGAAAATAGGTTATTAATCATTAAGGCAAAAAGAAGGAAAATATGATTTTGGCCTGAGGATGGAAAACCACGTGAGGATGGCTTATGATCAAGAACACCTCGTGAGGATGGGCTGCAAAGTGGAAAATCTCCAGATCTGCCCAAGTTATGTCCTCACCAGTACAAATGCTTTTATTCATTAAAGAAATATATAACTAAGTCAAAGAAATAGTATTTGAAAAAAAAGTTAGAAGGCCAAAAGGAAAAGGACAAGAATAGCTAGATCTAAATCTGTGAGGATGGCAGAATAGGCTGAGGATGGACCAGCTATGTTGAAAGCAACCCATCAAGCTTGTGCAAAGGCTAAAATCAGATCATTTATTGGGCTTGCACGTTTTAATACATGAAGAAGTCAAGTTAACAAAAGGCAACTTGAAACAAGCCAAAAATGGAAGATCACATGTTGCTGCCAGATCTGATCCTCTGACTGAGTATGACAGTCCTATGTCATAGGGTGATTTTTTCTCTCTTGTCAACATCACCTCAAAAGATGAAACCAACCTAGACCTTAAAGTATTCGAAAAATGCAGCTCACATGGTCAAATAACAGTTGTGCGTTGCTGATAAAAGAGAATTGACAATGACTTGTCAAGATCAAAGTTGTGCTGCATGAGGATGGGTTCTGCCTGGCCTAACAAGCTGAATGGCAGTTCTGTAATTATGATGAAAAACCTTGGATCCTTTGAAAAATGATTTCCAACGGTCATCAAGGGCTTGGATC
>NW_027337775.1:0-1221 GCF_000331145.2 Cicer arietinum | reverse complement strand
CTGTCATAAAAGAGTTGTTGGATAAGTTCTGCCAAAAGCAAGATTGATGAGCTGTATCAAAAGATCGATCCAAGATTGATCTTTTGGTTTGTGATGAACTGGCCTTGTACTTTGTGATTTGTGTCAGTATGTCAGCCTTGAGTACTGCTTTTCTGTTACTTGTGCAGGCTTTAGAATAGTTCAAATCAGTAGTGTACTTTGCTACTTGTAGTCTTGTACTTGCATTTGCTTTTCAAGAGGAATGATCTTTGTGATATGCCTTTATTGAAGCATGCCTTTGATTCTTCAAATTCTGGAATATATATGACTTGGATGGATCTTTTGTTGATTATATGAGAGTATAGGATGAAAATTATTTCCAGGATTGATGTTTGTTTTCCAGAACTGCTTCAAGATCAATCTGCGTTTTCCAGAACTGCTTCAAGATCAATCTGCGTTTTCCAGAACTGCTTCAAGATCAATCTGCGTTTTCCAGAACTGCTTGAAGATCAATCTTCGTTTTCCAGAACTGCTTTCTTTGATCTGATTTGTGATGTTTGATACCTATCTTGTTTTAACATACTCAAAAACACATGTTAAATATCAAAACATTTAGAATCACAATTAGAATTCTTAATTAACTTTTTGTTTGTTTTCATCAAAACATTAAATTGAGATTTTGTCTCAACAAAACCTTACCGTTTCATCTAGATCTAAGCTTTGTTTCGCAAAGGGATAGAAGGGAAAGTTGCTCACCACCACACTACGGTGCTAGTGGACTAACTTGGAAGCGACGTCGCGAGCAGCGATTTTACCGGACGTTGCGAGTGGAGATTTTACCGGATTTACTCGCGGTACCGTGTTCGCACGTTAAAGCTAACGTTAAGGTAAGGGCTCCTTCCAAACTTTTAGTTTGCATTTAGGGACTTATCTGTGATTGTGTGGAAAAGAATTTTGTTAGGGTTAGAGTGTTGATTTGGGGGAAAATGAATCTAAGGCTTTATGGGTAAAATCTTAGAGTTAGGTTTTGGTGTTATGGATGAATGTTTCGTGGAAAATGACTTTAACTCATTTGTGTATGATTATGAGTAAATGAAATTTGTTGTGTTTGAGTGTTATGTTGTGTTGATTTGTGTTCGTCGTATTTGACGTGTTCTTAATTAGTACTATTGAAATTTTTTGTGTATGGTTGGATTCTGTAGAAAAATGAATTAATATGTTTTGGTGTAGATTGTGGATTGA
>NW_027337774.1:0-1166 GCF_000331145.2 Cicer arietinum | reverse complement strand
AATCGATTTGCCAATCGATTACCCTCAAAACTGGGGTGTCACTGTGACTTGTCCAATCGATTTATTTCAATCAGGTTTATTTGTAAAATGTATAATCGATTTGTCAATCGATTACCCTCAAAACTGGGGTGCTACTGACTTGTGCAATTTTCATTTCTAATTTAGTCAGTCGATTGCCCAATCGATTATACCAACACAAACAATTGTGTTTCCTTACACCCTTGTTATGAAATCGATTTCCCAATCGATTTGCTTCAGTCAAAAATCAACTTTTGTTGATTTCTTGTGTTCCAAGCAACCTGTTCCAAGTGTGTAGGATTTGATTGTTGTTCCTGAAATCTTGCTCAATTCAAATATTAGATTTATCATGTATTGTATGAACATTGTTGAATTATTAATTATGTCAAAATTAGGAATCAAAGGATCAAAATCCAACAATCTCCCCCTTTTTGGCATAATTGACAATTCATACAATTGTAACTTGAGCATTTCAAAACAACAAGCATAAGTGTATTATAAACAACATTATTAATTGTTATTAAGTAACAGAGCAAACTATATCATAAGTATCAAAGTAATAACAACATGCAGACAAACATCAACAATGCAACTGTCAAGTTATAATATTTCTCCCCCTTTGTCATTTAAGTCAAAAAGGTAGAAACAATTTCTCCCCCTATGTTAAAGAACATATGCATTGGGTTTGAAACATATAACACAGTGCATCAAAAACAATGAAGTTTATATGTCTAAAGGCAAAATCAATCAATGCAATTAATGAGCAACTTAGATGATTAAGCCAAAAAGATATAACATTTATAAAAAATTCATCATACATCACAGAATTATAACAGGTCAGAGCAAAACAGTATGAAACCTAAGGGTCCTAAACACCTAGTGTGGGCTGGTAGTTCATTTGTGTCATTGGATTAACATTTAGGTCATTTTCGTCCTCCCTATGCTTATTCTTGTCCAATTAGGGTTTTTAACCAATCTTGTGCCTCCAATATGTTCATTTGTGTCATTGGATTAACATTTAGGCCTTTTTCGTCCTCCCTAGGTTTATTCTAGTCCAATTAGGATTTTTAACCAATCTTATTCGGGTCTAATTAGGGTTTTTAACCAATCTTGTGCATCCAATATGTTCATTTGTGTCATTGGATTTA
>NW_027337773.1:1770-2016 GCF_000331145.2 Cicer arietinum | reverse complement strand
ATTGGATGAACATTTATGTCATTTTCGTCCTCCCTAGGCATATTCTTGTCCAATTAGGGTTTTCAACCAATCTTGTGCAACCAATACGTGCATTTGTGTAATTGGATGAAAATTTAGGTCATTTTCGTCCTCCCTAGGCTTATTCTTGTCCAATTAAGGTATTTAACCAATCTTGTGCATCCAATAACTTCATTTGTGTAATTGGATGAACATTTAGGTCATTTTCGTCCTCCCTAGGCTTATTCT
>NW_027337773.1:273-1457 GCF_000331145.2 Cicer arietinum | reverse complement strand
TAAGGGTTTTTAACCAATCTTGTGCATCCAATAGGTGTGTTTGTGTAATTGGATGAACATTTAGGTCATTTTCGTCAACCCTATGCTTATTCTTGTGCAATTAGGGGTTTTAACCAATCTTGTGCATCCAATATGTTCATTTGTGTAATTGGATGAACATTTTGGTCTTTTTTGTTTTCCCTAGGCTTATTCTTTTTGCGGTAAGGGTTTTTAACCAATCTTGTGCATCCAATAGGTGTGTTTATGTCATTGGTTGAACATTTAGGTAATTTTCGTCCTCCCTAGGCTTATTCTTCTCCAATTAGGGGTTTTAACCAATCTTGTGCATCCAATAAGTTCATTTGTGTAATTGGATGAACATTTAGGTCATTTTCGCCCTCCCTAGGCTTATTCTTGTCCAATTAGAGTTTTTAACCAATCTTGTGCATGCAATAATTTCGTTTGTGTAATTTGATGAACATTTAGGTCATTTTCGTCGTCCCTAGGCTTATTCTTGTACGATTAGGGTTTTTAACCAATCTTGTGCATTCAATAAGTTCATTTGTGTCATTGGATGAACAGTTAGGTCATTTTCGTCCTCCATAGGCTTATTCTTGTCCAATTACGGGTTTTAACCAATCTTGTGCATCCAATAAGTTCATTTGTGTAATTGGATGAACATTTAGGTCATTTTCGCCCTCCCTAGGCTTATTCTTGTCCAATTACGGTTTTTAACCAATCTTGTGCATCCAATAAGTTCATTTGTGTAATTGGATGAACATTTAGGTCATTTTCGCCCTCCCTAGGCTTATTCTTGTCCAATTACGGTTTTTAACCAATCTTGTGCATCCAATAAGTTCATTTGTGTAATTGGATGAACATTTTGGTGATTTTCGTCCTCCCTATACGTATTTTTGTCCAATTAGGATTTTTCACCAATCTTATGCATTCAATAAGTTCAATTGCGTAATTGGATGAACATTTAGATCATTTTCGTCATCCTTAGGCTTATTGTTGTCCAATTAGTGTTTTTAACCAATCTTTTGCATCCAATAAGTTCTTTTGCGTAATTGGATGAACATTTAGGTCATTTTCGTCCACCCTAGGCCTATTCTTGTGCAATTAGGATTTTTAACCAATCTTGTGCATCCAATAAGTTCATTTGTGTAATTGGATGAACATTTAGGTCATTTTCGTCTTCCTTA
>NW_027337773.1:0-215 GCF_000331145.2 Cicer arietinum | reverse complement strand
TAGGTCATTTTCGTCCTCCCTAGGCTTATTCATGTCCAATTGGGGTTTTTAACCAATCTTGTGCATCCCATAAGCTCATTTGTGTCATTGGATGAACATTTAGGTCATTTTCTTCCTCCCTAGGCTTATTTTTGTCTTATTAGGGTTTTTATCCTGTCTTGTGCATTCAATAAGTTCATTTGTGTCATTGGATGAACATTTAGGTCATTTTCGTA
>NW_027337772.1:315-1167 GCF_000331145.2 Cicer arietinum | reverse complement strand
CTAGGCTTATTCTTGTCCAATTAGGGCTTTTAACCAATCTTGTGCATCCAATAAGTTCTTTTGCGTAATTGGATGAACAATAAGGTCATTTTCGTCCACCCTAGGCTTATTCTTGTACAATTAGGATTTTTAACCAATCTAGTGCATCCAATCAGTTCATTTGTGTAATTGGATGAACATTTAGTTCATTTTCGTCATCCCTAGGCTTATTCTTGTCCAATTAGGGCTTTTAACCAATCTTATGCATTCAATAAGTTCATTTGTGTAATTGGATGAACATTTAGTTCATTTTCGTCATCCCTAGGCTTATTCTTGTCCAATTAGGGCTTTTAACCAATCTTATGCATTCAATAAGTTCATTTGTGTAATTGGATGAACATTTAGGTCACTTTCGTCCTCCCTAGGCTTATTCTTGTCCAGTTGGGGTTTTTAACCAATCTTGTGCATCCCATAAGTTCATTTGTGTCATCTGATGAATATTTAGGTCATTTTCGTCCACCCTAGGCTTATTCTTGTGGAATTAGGATTTTTAACCTATCTTGTGTATTCAATAAGTTCATTTGTGTCATTGGATGAACATTTAGGCCATTTTCGTCCTCCCTAGGCTTATTCTTGTCCAATTAGGGTTTTTAACCAATCTTGTGCATCCCATACGTTCATTTGTGTAATTGCATGAACATTTAGGTCATGTTCGTCATCCCTAGGCTTATTCTTGTCCAATTAGGGTTTTTAACCAATCTTGTGCATCCAATTGGTGTGTTTGTGTCATTGGATGAACATTTAGGTCATTTTCGTCCTCCCTAGGCTTATTCTTGTCCAATTAGGGTTTTTAACCAATCTTGTGCATCCAAT
>NW_027337772.1:0-305 GCF_000331145.2 Cicer arietinum | reverse complement strand
GTGTAATTGGATTAACATTTCGGATATTTTCGTCCTCCCTAGGCTTATTCTTGTCCAATTAGGGTTTTTAACCAATCTTGTGCATCCAATAAGTTCTTTTGTGTAATTGGATGAACATTTAGGTCATTTTCGTCCTCCCTAGGCTTATTCTTGTCCAATTAGGGTTTTTAACCAATCTAGTGCATCCAATACGTTCATTTGTGTAATTGGATGAACATTTGGGTCATTTTCGTCCTCCCTAAGCTTATTTTTGTCCAATTAGGGTTTTTAGCCAATCTTGTGCATCCAATAAGTTCATTTGTGTC
>NW_027337771.1:0-1019 GCF_000331145.2 Cicer arietinum | reverse complement strand
ATTGGACAAGAATAAGCCAAGGGAGGACGAAAATGACCTAAATGTTCATCCAATGACACAAATGAACTTATTGGATGCACAAGATTGGTTAAAAACCCTAATTGGACAAGAATCAGTCAATGGGGGACGAAAATGACGTAAATGTACATCCAATGACACAAACACACCTATTGGATGCACAAGATTGGTTAAAAACCCTAATTGGACTAGAACAAATCTAGGGAGGACGAAAATGACCTAAATGTTCATCAAATGACACAAACACACCTATTGGATGCACAAGATTGGTTAAAAACCCTAGTTGGACAAGAATAAGTCTAAGAAGGACAAAAATGACCTAAATGTTCATCCAATGACACAAACACACCTATTGGATCCACAAGATTGGTTAAAAACCCTAGTTGGACAAGAATAAGTCTAGGAAGGACGAAAATAACCTAAATGTGCATCCAATAACACAAACACATCTATTGGATGCACAAGATTGGTTAAAAACCCTAATGGACTAGAACATATCTAGGGAGGAAGAAAATGACCTAAATGTCCATCAAATGACACCAACACACCTATTGGATGCACAAGATTGGTTAAAAACCCTAATGGACTAGAACATATCTAGGGAGGAAGAAAATGACCTAAATGTCCATCAAATGACACCAACACACCTATTGGATGCACAAGATTGGTTAAAAACCCTAATGGACTAGAACATATCTAGGGAGGAAGAAAATGACCTAAATGTCCATCAAATGACACCAACACACCTATTGGATGCACAAGATTGGTTAAAAACCCTAGTTGGAAAGAATAAGTCTAAGAAGGACGAAAATGACCTAAATGTTCATCCAATGACACCAACACACCTATTGGATGTACAAGATGTGTTAGAAACCGTAATTGCACTAGAATAAACCTAGGGTGGATGAAATTGACCTAAATGTTCATCCAATAACACAAGTTGGACAAGAATAAGTTTGGGAAGGACGAAAATGACCTACAAGTTCATCCAATGACACAAA
>NW_027337770.1:2042-2453 GCF_000331145.2 Cicer arietinum | reverse complement strand
TTCACAAATACTCACAATCGATTTGGCCACAAACTGAGAGTTCACTGTGATTTCAAAATATTTCTTTCAATCGATTTCCCAATCGATTGTGTTTAAAACAAGGACTCAACTATTTTCATGTTAATCGGAGTGCCAATCGATTTGGTAGTATTTTCCTGAAAAGTTCTTACCAGATGTTTAGTTCAATCGATTTCCCAATCGATTGTTACCAAACTTAACATGATTGAAATTCTCACAATAGATTGTCCAATCGATTGTGTTTGTCACAGGTCATGTTACTTTTGAAATATCATTTAAGCAATCGATTTGCCAATCGATTAGCCTAGTAAATGGATTGTCCCTGTGACTTTCCCAATCGATTTGTTTCAATCAGTTTTACTTTGTGATGTGCACAATCGATTTGCCAATCGA
>NW_027337770.1:0-1331 GCF_000331145.2 Cicer arietinum | reverse complement strand
ATCAGGTAAGAACTTTTCAGGCAAATACAAACAAATCGATTGGCACTTCGATTAACATCAAAGTAGCTAAGTCACTGTCTTGAACACAATCGATTGGCAAATCAATTGAAAGAACCTTTTTCAAATCACAGTGAACTTTGAGCTTGTGGCCAAATCGATTCTGAGTATTTGTAAATCGATTATGAGACTTAGTAAATCGATTAAGTAATCGATTGGTGTGATTTTCACTTTGAACAAAACACCTGCAATCGATTATGAAATCGATGCATATAAGTCTGAACATAATTTACTGAAAAGAGTTTTTTAAAAGAATCGATTGGCAAATCGATTGGCTTATGTAGTTTCAAGATTCAAGAAAAACAAGACCCGCGATAATCGATTGGCAAATCGATTAGACCTGTTTTATAACTTTAATGAATCGATTGACAAATCGATTTATTAGTTGTTTTTCAGAAACTATATAAACTGTTTTCAATCATTCTCTCATTAACAATCATTCTCTCATAAACTCTCATTAACACAATACAACACATTGTTAACATTCTGATATTGCTTTTTCAGATCAAAGCCAAAAAGATTATCCATAATCATTGAGAGAGCTGAAAAAGTATTCTTGAGAGAAAAGACAACGTTCTCATAATCCATCATTGAATAACCAGATTCGTGAGAAGACACATTGTTCAAGATTGAAGACTTCTTTTACTACTTCTTTTATTCTGTTTGAAATAAATACTTTGTAAAGAAAACGACTGCTAGAAATCCAGCTAGAAACTGGTGGCGATCTTCTTGGGTGAGAGGCCTCATCAAGAAGGAGCCGTACTTTGATTTTGTGTGAGTCTGCTGAGTGACTACAAGGATCAAGGGGTGAGCAATAGGAAAGAGATTGTGAGAGATAGATAGGTTTCGAGGAAACTGGACAATCTGTAAACAATTCACAATTCTTTCTATTGGAGAAAAAGCTGAAATCCAGTTGGATTGTCAGGACTGGATGTAGGTTGTCTCGTTGACAACTGAACCAGGATAAATCTTGGTGCATTCTATCCCTTATCTTTTTACTTTTAATTGCTAATCTTGTATGCCGCATTATAATTCCGCTGTGTATGTAATATTGCTTTAATTTGATTAAAGACTGATATATTCTGATTATTTCGAGGTCATAATAATCAACAATTGGCCTCAGAGCCTGACTTTTCGAGAGGTAAAACTCATAAAAGGAATATGGCCTCAACTGATTTTCTGGGAGAAGACGCATCACTAGCAAGACCTCTAGCATTCAATGGAACAACTTATATGTACTGGAAGCACAGGATGCTGATATTCCTGGAAGCCAG
>NW_027337769.1:984-1323 GCF_000331145.2 Cicer arietinum | reverse complement strand
GCCTAGGGTTGACGAAATTGACCGAAATGTTAATCCAAAGACACAAATGAACTTATTGCATGCCCAAGATTGGTTAAAAACCTTAATTGGAGAAGAATAAGTATAGGGAGGACGAAAATGACCTCCAATGACACAAACACACCTATTGGTTGCACAATATTTGTTAAAAACCCTAATTGAACAACAATAAACTCAGGGAGGACGAAAATAACATAAATGTTAATCCAATGACATAGATGAACTTATTAGATGCACAAGATTGGATAAAAACCCTAATTGGACTAGAATAAACCCAAGGAGGACGAAAATGACCTAAATATTAATCCAATGACACAAATG
>NW_027337769.1:0-407 GCF_000331145.2 Cicer arietinum | reverse complement strand
TAGGATGTACAAGATTGGTTAAAAACCATTATTGGACAAGAATAAACCTAGGGAGGACGAAAATGACCTAAATATTAATCCAATGACACAAATGAACATATTGGATGCACAAGATTGGTTAAAAACCCTAATTGGACTGGAATAAACCTAGGGAGGACGAAAATGTCCTAAATGTTAATCCAATGACACAAATGAAAATAAGGGATGCACAAGATTGGTTAAAAACCCTAATTTCACAAGAATAAGACTAGGGAGGACGAAAATGACCTAAATGTTCATCCACTGACACAAACACACCTATTGGACAAGAATAACGCAAGGGTTGACGAAATTGACCTAAATGACAATCCAATGACACAAATGAACTTATTGCATGCACAAGATTGGTTAAAAACCCTAATTGGACA
>NW_027337768.1:0-1255 GCF_000331145.2 Cicer arietinum | reverse complement strand
TAGGGTTTTTAACCAATCTTGTGCATACAATAGGTGTGTTTGTGTCATTGGATGAACATTTGGTCATTTTCGTCCTCCCTTGGCTTGTACTTGTCCAATTAGGGTTTTTAACCAATCTTGTGCATCCAATAAGTTCACTTGTGTCATTGGATGAACATTTAGGTCATTTTCGTCCTCCCTAGGTTTATTCTTTTCCAACTTGGGTTTTTACCAATCTTTTACATCCAATAGGTGTGTTTTTGTCATTGGATGTACATTTAGGTCATTTTCGTCCTCCCTTGACTTATTGTTGTCCAATTAGGGTTTTTAACCAATCTTATGCATACAATAGGTGTGTTTGTGTCATTGGATGAACATTTAGGTCATTTTTGTCCTCCCTTGGCTTATTCTTGTCCAATTAGGGTTTTTAAACAATCTTGTGCATCCAATAAGTTCATTTGTGTCATCGGATGAACATTTAGGTCATTTACATCCTCTCTAGGTTTATTCCTATCCAACTAGGGTTTTTAACCAATCTTGTGCATCCAATAGTTGTGTTTGTGTCATTGGATGAACATTTAGGTCATTTTTGTCCTCCCTTGGCTTATTCTTGTCCAATTAGGGTTTTTAACCAATCTTATGCATACAATAGGTGTGTTTGTGTCATTGGATGAACATTTAGCTCATTTTCGTCCTTCCTAGACTTATTCTTGTCCAATAAGGACTTTTAACCAATCTTGTGCATCCAATAGTTGTGTTTGTGTGATTGGATGAACATTTAGATCATTTTCGTCCTCTCTAGACTTGTTCTAGTCCAATTAGGGTTTTTAACCAATCTTGCGCATCCAATAGGTGTGTTTTTGTCATTGGATGCACATTTAGGTCATTTTCGTCATGCCTTGACTTATTCTTGTCCAATTAGGGTTTTTAACCAATCCTCTGCATACAATAGGTGTGTTTGTGTCATTGGATGAACATTTAGGTCATTTTCGTCCTACCTATACTTATTCTTGTCCAACAAGGGTTTTTAACCAATCTTGTGCATCCAATAAGTTCATTTGTGACATTAGATGAACATTTAGGTCATTTTCGTCATTCCTACACTAATTCTTGTCCAACTAGGGTTTTTAACCAATCTTGTGCGTCCAATAGGTGTGTTTGTGTTACTGGACGAACATTTAGGTCATTTTTGTCCTTCATAGACTTATTCTTCTCCAACAAAGGTTTTTAACCAATCTTGTGCATCCAATAGGTGTGTTTGTGTCATTGGATGAAC
>NW_027337767.1:0-1711 GCF_000331145.2 Cicer arietinum | reverse complement strand
GACCTAAATGTTGATCCAATGACACAAATAAACTTATTGGATGCACAAGATTGATTAAAATCTCTAATTGGACAAGAATAAGCACAGGGAGGACAAAAATGACCTAAATGCTCATCTAATGACACAGACACACCTATTGGACGCACAAGATTGGTTTAAAACCCTAATTGGACATGAATATGCATAAGGAGGACGAAAATAGACTAAATGTTCATCGAATGACACAAATGAACTTATTGGATGCACAAGATTGGTTAAAAACCCTAATTAGACAGGAATAAGCCTAAGGAGGACGAAATTGACCTCAATGTTCATCCAATGACACAAACACACCTATTGGAGACACAAGATTGTTTAAAAACCCTAATTGGACAAGAATAAGCCTAGGGAGGACGAAAATTACCTAAATTTTCATCAATGACACATACACACCTATTGGATGCACAAGATTGGTGAAAAACCCAAATTGGACAAGAGTAAACCTAGGGAGGACGAAAATCACCTAAATGTTCATCGAATGACACAAATGAACTTATTGGATGTACAAGATTGGTTAAAAACCCTAATTGGACAAGAATAAGCCTAAGGAGGACGAAAATGACCTAAATGTTCATCGAATGACACAAACAAACCTATTGGATACACTAGATTGGTTAAAAACCCTAATTGGTCAAGAATAAGCCTAGGATGGACGAAATTAACCTAAATTTTTATCCAATGACACAAACATGCCCATTGGACGCACAAGATTGGTTAAAAACCATAATTGGACTAGAATAAGCATAGGATGGACGAAATTGACCTAAATGTTCATCCGTTGACACAAATGTACTGATTGGATGCACAAGATTGTTTAAAAACCCTAATTGGATAAGAATAAGCCAATGGATGACGAAAATGACCAAAATGTTCATCCAGTGACACAAACACACCTATTGGATGCACAAAATTGTTTAAAAACCCTAATTGGAGGAGAATAAGCCTAGGGAGGACGAAAATGACCAAAATGTGAATCCAATGATACAAACACACCTATTGGACGCACAAGATTGGTAAAAAACCCTAATTTGACTAGAATAAACCTAAGGAGGACGAAAGTGACCTAAATGTTCATCCAATGATACAAACACACATATTGGATGCACAAAATTGTTTAAAAACACTAATTGGACAAGAATAAGCCTATGGAGGACGAAAATGACCTAAATGTTCATCCAATGACATAAAACACCTATTGGGTGCACAACATTGGTTAAACACCCAAATTGGAAAAGAATAAGCCTAGTGAGGACAAAAAATGAGCTAAATGTTCATCCAAAAACACAAACACACCTATTGGTTGCACAAGATTGGTTAAAAACCCTAATTGGACAAGAATAAGCCTAGGGAGGACGAAAATGACATAAATGTTCATTCAATGACACAAACACACCTATTGGATGAACAAAATTGTTTAAAAACCTTAATTGGACAAGAATAAGCCTAGGAAGGATGAAATTGACCTAAATGCACATCCAATGACACAAAACACCTATTGGATGCACAAGATTGGTTAAAAACCCTAATTGGACAAGAATAAGCATAGGGAGGAAGAAAATGACCTAAATGTTAATCCAATGACACAAACGAACTTATTGAATGCACAAGGTTTGTTAAAACCCCTAATTCGACAAGAATAAGCCTATGGAGGACAAAAATGACCTAAAAGTTC
>NW_027337766.1:0-1042 GCF_000331145.2 Cicer arietinum | reverse complement strand
TTTTCCCGATTTAGTCCTTTATTCCTAATAATATCAAATAAAGTATAAAAATATGAGTTTATTCGAAGATTTGCGTTACGAATTTGATGAAATTGGTATTATATTGAAGAATATAATTAATTTTATGAGTTTCAATTGAATTTTTTTTTGAATTTTTGTGTAAAAAAGGATAACATAGTTAAAATTTTAAAACATAAAATATCAAATTGTCACTTAAAATTAAAATAAAGGACCAAGTCGGGAAAAAAAAAAGATAAAGGACTAAAATGTTACTTGAAGCTAAGTTAAAGGCCACGGATATATAACATAGTTAAAATTTTAAAACATAAAATATCAAATTGTCACTTAAAATTAAAATAAAGGACCAAGTCGGGAAAAAAAAAAAGATAAAGGACTAAAATGTTACTTGAAGCTAAGTTAAAGGACCACGGATATAATTTAGCCTATCTTTTTTTATTAAGTACAACTACAAAACGAAGATAATAATAATATTTAATAAAATAGTGTGGTCTAATAAATAAGTAATTATTATTTTATTTGACAACACTATTTTAATATATGTTATTATTATCTTCGTTATGAACTACAACTATAAAACAAAGATAATAACAATATATAACAAAATAGAGTTGTCAAATAAATATATAATTATTAGTTGATAAGACAACTTTATTTTATTATATGTTTAAATTATATTCGTTATAAAGTAAAACTACATGACAAAGATAATAGTATCATATAATAAAAAAGAGTTGTCAAATAAAGTAATAATTACATATTTATATGACAAGTCTATTTTATTATATGTTATTATTATCTTTGTTATGAATTAAAACTATAAAACAAAGATAATAATAATAACATATAATTAGAGTTGTCAAATAAAGTAATAATTTCATATTTATTTGACAACTCTATTAAATTAAATAATCACTACGCGAAAAAACGCATTTTACAGCGATTTTTTTAAGCCATTTATAGCGCTTTTTCAAAAAAATAAGCGCTGTGGAAACGAGCACTGTAAATGATACAACAGCGCTTT
>NW_027337765.1:0-2013 GCF_000331145.2 Cicer arietinum | reverse complement strand
GTCATTTTCGTCCTCCCTAGGCTTATTCTTGTCCAATTAGGGTTTTTAACCAATCTTGTATATTTGTGTCATTCTAGGTCGGAAACTTACAAATTTGAGTGAAAATCGCGTTTGGCTGGAGAACGTGATAAACGGCGCTGCGAAACTCCGATTCGGCCGATTCCAAATCGAGGTGAAAGATGACGTTCTGAAACGCAAGTTAGGCTTTTGAATCACCGAAAAACAATATATAGAACTCGAGATATGAACGCTGGTTACTGATCACGAAAATTGAAAGAATTGGAGTATTAGGATTTGATGTAAAGAAAACTCAATATTATTATTCAGCAACGAAACAAAGGAACAAAATGGCCCCACAATCTAGGGATTGATAAGCCAAAAAGAATGCCACAAGGATTAACAGCCTTGATAAGTTGAAGATGAATTCTTTCAAGAACTCTAGAGAGCAAAGCCTCACAAAAATAATTATCAAAATCCGCCCCTCCATGAGGTTACAAATGCTTATTTATACTAAGTCTATCTCTAAACCTAAATGGGTCATAAGTGACACCATTCTCTAGGCCCATATTAGTCTTACATCTTATTTTTTTTTTCTAAAATAAACTTAATGTAAGTAAGTAAAGTATCTTCACTTACACATAACAAAAACTAAATCAATAATAAAACTATTACAATTCCAAATCAAAGCAAACTAAGAATTAATACAAACCAAATTAAAATATATAAAGTTTATCCTAACATCCGGTGCTTCCAGTACATATAAGCTGTTCCGTTGAAAGCTGGAGGTCTTGCTAACGATGCGCCTTCTCCCAGAAAATCGTTTGAGGCCATAGTGCTTTTATGAGTATTACCTCTCGAAAAGTTAGGCTCTGAGGCCAATTGTTGGTATATATGACCTCGTAATAAGCGGAATATATCAGAATGTATCAGTTCTTTATGAAATTAAATCAATTTCATACACACAGCGAAAATTAAATTGTGGCATACAAGATTAGCAAGTTTTATTAGATTGATATGAGATTGTTCAAGATGCAAACAAGTCAAATTATCAGATTAAACAATATTACTTATCACAGAATATGTTTAACATGCATCTTATTTTAATCACATATACAGATATATCAAGATAGTAAATCAAAGGAGTTAAGGGTTAGAGAAGATTGCATCAAGGATTTATACTGGTTCAGTTGTCCACTTGACAACCTACATCCAGTCCTGACAATCCAAATGGATTTCAGATTTTCTTCTCCAATAGAAAGAATCAATTACAGATTGTCCAGTTTCTTCCCTGAAACCTATCTATCTTAATGATATCTTTCCTATTGATCACCCTCTGATCCTTGTAGATACTCAGCAATCTAACACAGAATCAAAGTACAACTCTTTCTTGTTGAACACTCTTCACCCAAGAAAGTAGTCACCAGTTTCTAGCTGGCTTTTCTCGCTTTCGTTTTTGTTTAAAGGAATTATTACAAACAGAATACAGGAAGAACAAAAATAGTCTTCAATCTTGGTCAATATGGGTTCTCACAATTCTGGATAATCAAAGATGTGTTTATGAGAACCCTTGTCTTTCAAGATCACTTTTCCAGCTATCTTTTTGATTGACGATGATCTTCTTTTTCTTTTTGATCTGAAAAAGTAATCTCAGTGTATTAACCAAGTGTTATTGTATATCAAGAATATTCAAAGTATATTTCGGATTGATATCAGTGTTATTATCATTGTTGTTTTTTGAAAGACAGATTGAAGACAGTTTATATAGTTTCTAAAAAACACATTAACCAATCGATTTACCAATCGATTTTATAAAGTGATAAACCAGTCTAATCGATTTGCCAATCGATTATCGTGTGTCTTGTTTTTCTTGAATCTTGAAACTATATAAGCCAATCGATTTATCAATCGATTCTTTAAACAACAATTCTTAGTAATTATGTTAAGACTGATATGAATCGATTTCGTAATCGATTGAAAATGTTATGTTCAAACTGAAACACATATCAATCGATT
>NW_027337764.1:0-1479 GCF_000331145.2 Cicer arietinum | reverse complement strand
ATATCAACTCATAATAAGGTAAGATATAAAAATAAAATAAAATGTTACATTTTTTAATCTCCATTATATATATATATATATATATATATATATATATTATTATTATTATTATTATTATAAAGGAAACTTTAGTTAATCTTCGGCTTGGATTATGCCTTTGTTGCACTCTAAAAAAACTATACATCCTCTTTTATGATATCTAATAATATTAATCACTGTATTCAAAAGATACAAAAACTCTCATTCTTTCTTATTTTCGTTAATTATTATTGTCTCTATAATTAAATGATAAGCATTAGTTAATTCATATAAAAATAAGATAGCTTTACAATGAAAAGTTGAAAAGTAAAAATTGATCAATAGTTGCGTTTATATAGAAATAATAGTATAAATCAGTTAAAAGTAAATAAATAATGTATGATATTCTTTTGATGAAAATAATATATATTATTAAAACAAAAAAGTGTAATTGATCAAATTAATAAATAATATCTAATATTGTACACTTTTTCTATGTAAGAATAACACATGTACAATTTAATATAATTCAAATAATAGAATTCTAAAGTATAAGCATAATATTAATAACAATAAAAATTTAACGAATATTACCTATAGTATATAAAACTTTATTAACTCCTATTCTCGTCTCTTAAATTCCCGATTAATTTATTTTGTTAGAGTTATGTATTCAAATATTGGTTTCTTTTTTATATTAATTAAAAGAACGGAGGAATACTTATATTGATTGATCATAAATTTACTATATCGATTTTTTTTAAAATACACTCATGTTTTGAATTTAAAGTAGAGTATTATTGTTATTACCTTTAAATAAAATGTATATTTTATATGTCATAGTATCATGTTTGTTTTAATACTAGTTAATTAAGAAGAGGAAAGACTTATTTGTAAGAGTCCCATGTGATTATTAGTATATAAATATAATGTATAGTAATTATATATTAATAGTAAATAGTAATGTAGAGTAGATATAAGAATGAAATGAAATCATTAATAAAATGGGTATTCTAGTCAAAGGAACTCGGTTGAGTCAATTAAATTGGTTAAAGGAAATAAATTCCCTTCTCCCCTCCATTGTAAATATAAAAACCAAGAGATAAAACTTCTATTTTCTCTCATTAACTTCATCTTTTATCTTTGCATGCAAACATCCAAACCATAGAAGAAGAAGAGCTAAAGAAGGAAGCTAAGACTACACGAAGGCTAAAGGATTAGAAAGAAGACTCAATACTTCCCTTCTTGCTCTCTCATTTGGCTTTAAACTTCAGTGAATTTCTTCTGTAACACCTCAAATTTTAGAACAAATTATTTTAGTAATGAAATATTATTTTAAATAATTAATTTGGTGCTACAATTATTGTAGAATATATGTTGATAAATTTTGTGATTAATTTTCGTTATATTCATACTTTCTATGATGTGCTAGTTCTATACATATTAGACTAAATGAGTAAT
>NW_027337763.1:0-2365 GCF_000331145.2 Cicer arietinum | reverse complement strand
ATAATTGTGTTTCTGTTTCTGCGTCATATTTCAATCACAATAATCATCTTGTTCGAAAATACGAATTTCGGCCCAAAATTTATAACTCTGTTTCGGGTTTCGATCTAGATTTCAAACACTAGCCATCGTCTAGTCCGAAAATACATATTTTGGTCCATTTTTGTCGAGTAGTACGAAACTCGCCCGAAAAGTCCAGATGTAATTGAGTACTAGGAGACCCTTATAGCATTCTTCTCCAAATATTATAATTGTGTTTTTGGGTTCTGCTTCAAATTTCAAACACTAGCCCTCGTTTGGTCCTAAAATACAGATTTCCGTCAATTTTTGTTAGGTGGAAATAAAATCGCCCGAAATGTCCAGATGAAATCGAGGACCAAAAGACTCTTATATTATTCTTCTCCTAAATTTATAATAGTGTTTTGGGTTCGACGTTAGATTTCAATCACTATCCATCGTCTTGTTCGAAAATACGGATTTCGGTCCATTTTTGTTGTGTGGTACGAAAATCGACCGAAACGTCCATATGAAATCGAGTACTTGGAGACCCTTATAGCATTCTTCACTTAAATATATAACAGTGTTTCAGGTTCTGTGTCATATTTTAAACATTAGCCATCGTCTAGTCAGAAAATACAAATATTGGTCCATTTTTGTCGAGGGGTACGAAAATTGCCTGAAAAGTCTATATGAAATCGAGAACTGAGAGACCCTTATAGCATTCTTCTTCTAAATTTATAAATGTGTTTCGGGTTCTACGTCAGATTTCAAACACTATTCATTATCTTGTTCAAAAATACGTATATCAATCCATTTTAGTCGGGTCGCACGAAAATTCCACGAAATGTCCATATGAAATCGAGGACCAGAAGACACTTATAGCATTTTCTCCTAAATTTATAACTATGTTTTGGGTTCCGCGTCAAATTTCAAACACTAACCCTCTTCTAGTTCGAAAATACAGATTTCGGTCCATTTTTGGCGTGTGTTACGAATATCGATCCAAAAGTACAAATGAAATCGATGACCAGGAAACCCTTATAGCATTCTTCTCCTAAATTTATAAAAGTATTTCATGTTCCGCGTCAAATTTCAAACACTAACCCTCTTCTAGTTCGAAAATACAGATTTCGGTCCATTTTTGGCGTGTGTTACGAATATCGATCCAAAAGTACAAATGAAATCGATGACCAGGAAACCCTTATAGCATTCTTCTCCTAAATTTATAAAAGTATTTCATGTTCCGCGTCAAATTTCAAACACTAACCCTCTTCTAGTTCGAAAATACAGATTTCGGTCCATTTTTGGCGTGTGTTACGAATATCGATCCAAAAGTACAAATGAAATCGATGACCAGGAAACCCTTATAGCATTCTTCTCCTTAATATATAACTGTGTTTCAGGTTCCGCTTCAGATTTCAAACACTAGCCATCGTCTAGTCCGAAAATACATATTTTGGTCCATTTTTGTCGAGGAGTACGAAACTCGCCCGAAAAGTCCAGATGTAAAAGAGTACTGGGAGACCCTTATAGCATTCTTCTCCAAATATTATAATTGTGTTTTGGGTTCTGCTTCAAATTTCAAACACTAGCCCTTGTTTGGTCCGAAAATACAGATTTCCGTCAATTTTTGTTAGGTGGAAATAAAATCGCCCGAAATGTCCAGATGAAATCGAGGACCAAGAGACTCTTATATTATTCTTCTCCTAAATTTATAATAGTGTTTTGGGTTCGACGTTAGATTTCAATCACTATCCATCGTCTTGTTCGAAAATACGGATTTCGGTCCATTTTTGTTGTGTGGTACGAAAATCGACCGAAACGTCCATATGAAATCGAGTACTTGGAGACCCTTATAGCATTCTTCACTTAAATATATAACAGTGTTTCAGGTTCTGTGTCATATTTTAAACATTAGCCATCGTCTAGTCAGAAAATACAAATATTGGTCCATTTTTGTCGAGGGGTACGAAAATTGCCTGAAAAGTCTATATGAAATCGAGAACTGAGAGACCCTTATAGCATTCTTCTTCTAAATTTATAAATGTGTTTCGGGTTCTACGTCAGATTTCAAACACTATTCATTATCTTGTTCAAAAATACGTATATCAATCCATTTTAGTCGGGTCGCACGAAAATTCCACGAAATGTCCATATGAAATCGAGGACCAGAAGACACTTATAGCATTTTCTCCTAAATTTATAACTATGTTTTGGGTTCCGCGTCAAATTTCAAACACTAGCCCTCGTCTGGTCCGAAAATACAGATTTCGGTCCATTACAAAAATCGAGGACCGAGAGACCTTTACAGCATTCTTATCTTAAATATAAATCAGTGTTTCGCGTTATGCGTCATATTTCAAACCCC
>NW_027337762.1:0-5822 GCF_000331145.2 Cicer arietinum | reverse complement strand
GATTGGTTAAAAACCCTAATTGGACAAGAATAAACATAGGGAGGACGAAAATGACCTAAATGTTAATCCAATGGCACAAACACACCTATTGGATGCACAAGATTGGTTAAAAACCCTAATTGGACAAGAATAAGCCTAGGGAGGACCAAAATGACCTAAATGTTAATCCAATGAGGCAAATGAACTTATTGGATGCACAAGATTGGTTAAAAATCCTAATTGGACTAGAATAAACCTATGGATGACGAAAATGACCTAATTGTTCATCCAATAACACAGACACACCTATTGGATGCACAAGATTGGTTAAAAACCCTAATTGGACAAGAATAAGCCTAGGGAGGACGAAAATGACCGAAATGTTAATCCAATGACACAAACACACCTATTGGATGCACAAGATTGGTTAAAAACCCTAATTGGACAAGAATAAGCCTAGGGAGGACGAAAATGACCGAAATGTTAATCCAATGACACAAACACACCTATTGGATGCACAAGATTGGTTAAAAACCCTAATTGGACAAGAATAAGCCTAGGGAGGTTGTAAATGACCTAATTGTTCATTCAATTACACTAATGAACTTATTGGCTGCACAAGATTGGTTAAAAACCCTAATTGGACAAGAGTACGCCTAGGGGGGAGAAAAATGACATAATGTTAATCCAATGACACAAATGAACATATAGGATGCACAAGATTGGTTAAAAACCCTAATTGGACAAGAATAAGCCTAAGGAGGATGAAAATGACATAAATGTTAATCCAATAACACAAATGAACTTATTGGATGCACAAGATTTGCTAAAAACCCTAATTGGACAAGAATAAGCCTAAGGCGGACAAAAATGACCTAAATGTTAATCCAATGACACAAATGAACTTATTGGATGCACAAGATTGGTTAAAAATGTTGGATTTTGATCCTTTGATTCCTAATTTTGACATAATTAATAATTCAACAATGTTCATACAATACATGATAAATCTAATATTTGAATTGAGCAAGATTTCAGGAACAACAATCAAATCCTACACACTTAGAACAGGTTGCTTGAAACACAAGAAATCAACAAAAGTTGACTTTTGACTAAAGCAAATCGATTGGGAAATCGATTTCATAACAAAGGTGTAAGGAAACACAATTGTTTGTGTTGGTATAATCGATTGGGCAATCGACTGACTGAATTAGATATTGAAAATGCACAAGTCAGTGGCACCCCAGTTTTGAGGGTAATCGATTGACAAATCGATTATACAATTCACAAAGTAAACCTGATTGAAATAAATCGATTGGGAAATCGATTGGATAAGTCACAGTGGAAACCCAGTTTTAAGGGTAATCGATTGGCAAATCGATTACTTAAAAATCACTTGCAAAATAACTTTTCCTGTGACATACAAATCGATTGGACAATCTATGTTGTAATATTTCAATCAAGTTAAATTTGGTCGAAATCGATTGGGAAATCGATTGAACCAAATCCCAGGTAAGAACGTTTTCAGACAAATACATACAAATCGATTGGCACGTCGATTAGTATCAAAATAGCTGAGTCACTGACTTAAACTCAATCGATTGGCAAATCGATTGACAAAACCTTTTGAAAACCCAGTGAACTCTGAGCGTGTGACCAAATCGATTTTAAGTATTTGTTAATCGATTATGAAGATTTGATAAATCGATTATGGAATCGATTGATATGTGTTTCAGTTTGAACATAACATCTGCAATCGATTACGAAATCGATTCATATCAGTCTTAACATAATCACTGAGAAATGTTGTTTAAAGAATCGATTGGTAAATCGATTGGGTTATATAGTTTCAAGATTCAAGAAAAACAAGACACACGATAATCGATTGGCAAATCGATTAGACTGGTTTATCACTTTACGAAATCGATTGGTAAATCGATTGATTAATGTGTTTTTCAGAAACTATATAAACTGTCTTCAATCTGTCTTTCAATAACATGAATGATAATAACAATGATATCAATCTGAAATATACATTGAATATTCTTGATACACAATAACACTTGGTTAATACATTGAGATTACTTTTTCAGATCAAATAGAAAAAGAGGATTATCAACAATCAAAAAGATAGCTGGAAAAGTGATCTTGAAAGACAAGGATTCTCATAAACAAATCTTTGATATCCAGAATTGTGAGAAGCCATTTTGACCAAGATTGAAGACTACTTTTTGTTCTTTCTGTATTCTGTTTGTAATAATTCTTTGAAACAAAAACAAAGCGAGAAAATCCAGCTAGAAACTGGTGACTACTTTCTTGGGTGAGAGTGCTCAACAAGAAAGAGTTGTACTTTGATTCTGTGATAGGTTGCTGAGTATCTACAAGGATCAGAGGGTGATCAATAGGAAAGAGATCATTAAGATAGATAGGTTTCGGGGAGGAAACTGGACAATCTGTAATTGATTCTTTCTATTGGAGAAGAAAATCTGAAATCCGTTTGGATTTGCAGGACTGGATGTAGGTTGTCAAGTGGACAACTGAACCAGTATAAATCCTTGGTGCAATCTTCTCTAACCCTTATCTCCTTTGATTTACTATCTTGATATATCTGTATATGTGATTAAAATTAGATGCATGTTAAACATATTCTGTAATAAGTAATATTGTTTAATCTGATAATTTGACTTGTATGCATCTTGATTAATCTCATATCAATCTAATAAAACTTGCTAATCTTGTATGCCACAATTTAATTTCCGCTGTGTGTATGAAATTGATTTAATTTCATAAAGAACTGATACATTCTGATATATTCCGCTTATTACGAGGTCATATATACCAACAATTGGCCTCAGAGCCTAACTTTTCGAGAGGTAATACTCATAAAAGCACTATGGCCTCAAACGATTTTCTGGGAGAAGGCGCATCGTTAGCAAGACCTCCAGCTTTCAACGGAACAGCTTATATGTACTGGAAGCACAGGATGCTAATCTTCTTGGAAGCCAGTGGCATAGACATCCTTGACGCTGTTGAAAACGGTCCATATATTCCCAAGATTGCAGGAACGAATGACTCAATGATTCTCAAGCCTAGAGCCGACTGGTCAGATGATGACAAGAAAAAGGTAGGTTATAATGCTAAGGCTAAGAACATTATAACATCTGCTCTTTGTGCAGAAGAATTCTTTAGAGTGTCAAACTGCAAGTCAGCAAAAGAAATGTGGGACATTCTTCAAGAAACACATGAAGGAACCACAGATGTGAAGAGAGCTCGCGTAAACACACTTATGCACGAATATGAATTATTCAGCATGAAAAGGGACGAATCCATCAGTGATCTGCAAACCAGATTCACACACATTGTGAATAATCTTCACGCATTGGGAAAGCAAGTGGACAACGAACAGCAGATTGGAAAAATTATGAGTTGTCTAACCAGAGAATGGCAGCCAAAGATAACAGCCATAGCAGAATCTAAAGATCTAGCAAAGATGACGACTGCAACTTTGTTTGGTAAACTAAGAGAACACGAAATGGAATTACATCGACTGGACGAATCAGAGATGGAAAGCCGCAAAAAGAAAGGACTATCCCTGAAGGTTCAAGCCCAGCAATCGAAAACTGAATCAGATAGCTGCTCAGATCAATCCAGTAGTGAATCTGAAGAGCCGGAAATCGGGTTGCTTGTCAAGAAATTCAAGAAGTTTCTGAAGAAGAAAGACAACAAATTCAGAAAACCATCTAGCTCCAAGACTACTGACAACAAGACCATTACATGCTATGAATGTGGTAAAACTGGTCACATAAAGTCAGAATGCTACAAATTGCAAAACAAGAATAGAGCTACAAAATCAAAAGGCAAGGAACCAGTCACCAAAACCAGAAAAGCTTATATTGCATGGAATGATAACGATGAATCCTCTGCATCTTCTGATGAAGAAGAAGTCAACTTGTGTCTCATGGCAGATACAGATTCAGAATCAGAAAATGAGGTTAGTTCACAATCTAATCCAACATATGATGAGCTACAAGAAGCTTTCAATGAACTGCATGATGATTATGTGAATTCCATAAAACAGTTGTTAAGCACAAAGAAAATGCTTGAACAAATGAATGTTGAGCATAAAGAAATTGAAAATTTATGTGAACAACTGAAAAAGGATTCACAAGAAAAATCTGCAAAGTGCATTGAACTTGAAAATACTGTTGCATCATTAAAATCTGATTTATTAAATTTTGCAAATAGTAAAGATAAGCTAAATGTCATACTTAGCAATCAAAGACATGTTCATGAAAAATCTGGTTTAGGATATACACCAAATATGCATGTCAAAAGAAAAAATAAAAACAGATCTGGTATTGGTTATATGCAAACCAGAAATGTCAAACATGGTCAAAAATCTTCTATTGCTAAGAGTATGTATGACATCTTTACTAAACCAAATAAACATTCATCCTTTGATGGCAAATGTCATTTCTGTTGCAGAAAGGGACATTTTGTGTCTAATTGCAAATTTAAAAAATTAGCCAATCAAGGATGGAAGCTAGTTTGGATAGAAAAGAAATCTGTGTTTGACACTAACCAACCAGGACCCAATTTAAATTGGGGACCTAAAACAAAATTCTGATTTTGTATTGCAGGTGTGCTTGACATCCACGAAACACTCATGGTATCTAGATAGCGGATGCTCAAAGCACATGACTGGTGACAAATCCAAATTCCTGAACTTGACATTAAAGGAAGGAGGCTTTGTCAAATATGGTGATAACAACAGAGGAAAAATCATTGGAATTGGTGATGTAGGCGATGAATCAACTGCAGTAATCAAAAATGTGTTATATGTTGAAGGATTAAAGCACAACTTACTGAGTATAAGCCAGCTATGTGACAAAGGTTTTCAAGTAAGTTTTTCATCACAATCTTGCATTATTGAGCATAAAGATGACAAACACATAAAGCTAATTGGGGACAGAATTAACAACATTTACATGTTGGATTTCAATTCTGTACCTAGTGCTGTATGCTGCTTGTTATCCAACTCAGATGAAACATGGCTTTGGCATAAAAGAATTGCTCATATACACATAAATCATTTGAATAAACTTGTCAGCAAACAGTTAGTCTTAGGTCTACCAAATAGGAAGTTCTCTAAAGACAGGCTGTGTGATGCATGTGAGAAAAGTAAACTGGTTAAGACTCCATTTCCCTCTATAGACTTGGTTAGAACAAATAGAGTTTTACAACTAGTTCACATGGACCTTTTCGGACCTGCCCAAGTTAAGAGTTTAGGTGGAAACCTGTATGGATATGTGCTGGTTGATGATTATTCTAGATTCACATGGACTTACTTTTTAGCTCATAAAAGTGATACATTCTCTGTTTTCAAAAAGTTTGCTGCTTTAGTACAAAATGAGAATGATTTGAAAATTGTTTCAATAAAAAGTGATCATGGAGGTGAATTCCAAAATGATCTTTTTCAAAATTATTGTGAATCAAATGGAATCAACCACATATATTCTGCCCCTAGGACACCACAGCAGAATGGGGTAGTGGAGAGGAAAAATAGATCCCTAGAAGAGTTAGCTAGGACCATGCTTAAGGACTCCAACCTACCTAAGTACTTTTGGGCAGATGCAATTAGTACAGCCACCCATGTAGTGAATAGAGTTCTCATTAGGCCCCTGCTTAGGAAAACACCCTATGAGCTTTACAAGGGTAGAAAACCAAACCTGACCTACTTTAGAATCTTTGGTTGTAAATGCTTTGTTTTAAACAATGGCAAGAACACCTAGGAAAGTTTGACCCTAAGGCAGATGAAGGTATCTTTCTAGGATATTCCCAAA
>NW_027337761.1:0-1994 GCF_000331145.2 Cicer arietinum | reverse complement strand
TTGTTATGAACAGTTTTTGAGAGCATATGAGAAATTATGAAAGTTATGAATTGTTATGAAAAAGTTATTTGAATAAAGATTGAAAGACAGTTTATATAGTTTTTGAAAGTTATGAAAAAGTTATGTAAAAGTTCTTAGAAGTTATGAGAATAAAGATTGAAAGACATCTTATATAGTTTCTGAAAAACCAACTACGAAATCGATTTCCCAATCGATTTTGTAAAGTTATAAAATGAGCTAAATCGATTTGCCAATCGATTATCGCGATCTTGGTTTTCTTTAATCTTGAAACTATACAAGCTAATCGATTTACCAATCGATTCTTTAAAACAACACTTTTCAGTAGAATATGTCCAGACCTGTATAAATCGATTGCCTAATCGATTTCTGGGAAACTGTTTTAATAAAACTATTTTCAATCGATTACTCAATCGATTTGCCAAACTTCAGAGTTCACTGTGTTTTCAACAAGTTTATTTCAATCGATTTGCCAATCGATTGTTTTCAAAACAGTGGCTCAGGTTTTTGATGTCAATCGATTTGTCAATCGATGTGATTCAAAATAGTGATTCAGTTTTAATATCAATCGATTTGCCAATCGATTGTTTTCAAAACAGTGGCTCAGCTATTTGATATCAATCGACTTGTCAATCGCTTTGGTGTCATGTTCCTGAAAAGTTTTTACCTGGTGTTTAGTTCAATCGATTTGCCAATCGATTGCAACCAAACTTTATCAAAATGAAAGTGTTAACAATAGATTGTCCAATCGATTGTATTTGTCACAGGTGAGGTCATTTTTCAAATGATACTTTGTCAATCGATTTGCCAATCGATTTCCTCAGCACTGGAGTGCCACTGTGACTCATTCAATCGATTTACCAATCGATGTGTTACCATCAGGTTTGATTTGTGAAATGTTCAATCGATTTACCAATCGATTTCCTCCAAATCAGAGGCTACTGACTTGGGCATTTTTCATTTTTAATTGATCTAATCGATTGCCTAATCGATTGCACATTTACAAACACTTAAGATTTCCTTACACCCTTGTTATGAAATCGATTTCCCAATCGATTTACATATTCAGAATTCAACTTTTGTTGATTTCTTGTGTTCCAAGCAATTTGATCCAAGTGTGTAGGATTGAATTGGTGTTCCTGAAATTTTGCTCAATTGAAATATTAGATTTATCATATTAAGTATGAATATTGTATGTTTGTTAATTATGTCAAAATTAGGATTCAAAGGACTAAAGTCCAACAATCTCCCCCTTTTTGGCATAATTGACAATCATACAATTTTAACTTGAGCATATCAAACCATTTCAAAATCATACCAAAGAAATCAATTTATAGCATTAAATATGTACCAGATCAGAGCATCAGAGCATGTATCAAATCAGCATGAGTATTATTACATTATTAAGTAACAGAGCAAAAAAAACATCATCAGACATCAGATTCTCCCCCTTAATAATGCAACAACATCAGATGCTCCCCCTTAATAATGCAACAACATGCATATTATCAAGTTATCAAGTTATAATTTTTCTCCCCCTTTGTCAATTAAGGCAAAAAGGCAGAAAACAATTCCTCCCCCTATGTTAAAGAACATAAGCATAGGAAATGAAATCATATAACTTGTATATCAGATCAGAACAAAAAAAATTTCAGAGCAATTACTGAGCAAGTCAGTTGATTAAGATAACTGAATTTAAACAACAAGTGCAGTATATCAGATCAAACAAGCAGATATGCAACATATGTAGTATGGCAATATTTATATGATAACAATTAATAAATTTGCTCATACATATATATTATTAATAAAACATAAAACAGCAAAGCAGCAAAACAAACAAAAATAAGACATCACAAATAAGGAACGACCATCTAATCTCCTAAAGAGGGCTGGTTCTCACTATCATCTAAGGGAGAGGTAGAGACCGCTGTATTACCCTCAGCAGGTGTCTCCTCACCGTGAGTCGCAGACCG
>NW_027337760.1:0-1455 GCF_000331145.2 Cicer arietinum | reverse complement strand
TTTATAATTGTGTTTCCGGTGACACTTTAAATTTCCCAAAAAGAACACATGATACTGACGATCAGGACACCCTTATAAAATTTTCTCCTGAATTTATAACTATGTTTCAGGCTCCGCGTTACATTTCAAAAACTAGCCATCAACTAGTCTCTAAATACGGTTTACGTCCATTTTATCGGGTGGTACGAAACTCACCCGAAAAGTCAAGATGAAATCGAGGACCAGGAGACTTTTATAAATTTCTTCCCCTAAATTTATAAATATGTTTCAAGCTCCGCGTCAGATTTCAAACACTAGCCAATTATTGGACTTTCTCATATAATAAAATAGAGTTGTCAAATAAAGTAATATTTACAAATTAATTTGACAACTCAGTTTTGTTATATGTTGTTATAACATTTTCGTCATTAAGTACAACTATAAAACGAAGATAATAATAACATTTAAAAAAATAGAGTTGTCAAATAAAGTAATATTTACAAATTAATTTGACAACTCAGTTTTGTTATATGTTGTTATAACATTTTCGTCATTAAGTACAACTATAAAACGAAGATAATAATAACATTTAAAAAAATAGAGTTGTCAAATAAAGTAATATTTACAAATTAATTTGACAACTCAGTTTTGTTATATGTTGTTATAACATTTTCGTCATTAAGTACAACTATAAAACGAAGATAATAATAACATTTAATAAAAAAAAAATGTGTAATCAAAAAGTAAATATTACTTTATTTAACAACACTATTTTATTATATGTTATATTATTATCTTCGTTTTATAGTTTTACTTCATAACGAAGATAATAATAACATATAACAAAATAGAGTTGACAAATAAAGTAATAATTAGATATTTATTTGACACCTCAATTGAGTTATATGTTATTATTATTTTCGCTATAAAGTACAACTACAAAACGAAGATAATAATAACATTTAATAAATTAGAGTTGTCAAATAGAGTAATATTTACAAATTTATTTGACAACTCAACTTTCTTGTATGTTATTATAATTTTTAGTATAAAATACAACTATATAACGAAGATAATAATAACATATGGTAAAATAAAGTTTTGAAATAAAGTAGTAATTACATATTTATTTGATAGCTCAATTGTGTTTATGTTATTATTATTATTATTTTCATTATTAAGTACCACTACAAAAGGAAGATAATAATAACATTCAATAAATTAGAGTTATCAAATAAAGTAAAATTTACAAATTTTTTGGACAACTCAATTTTCTTATGTGTTATTATAATTTTCGTTATTAAGTACAGCTACAAAATGAAAATAATGATAACATTTAATAACATAGAATTGTGTAATAAATAGGTAATTATTACTTTATTTGACAATACTATTTTCTGATATGTTATTATTATCTTCATTTTATAGTTTTACTTGGTAACGAAGATAATAATAACATATAATAAAACTGAGTTT
>NW_027337759.1:0-1352 GCF_000331145.2 Cicer arietinum | reverse complement strand
TCTTATTTTATTTTATTTCTAATTTAAAAAAAAAATTGGTTTAAAACTCTTTAATTTTTACTTGGTTATTTATCTTTCTTTAGCTGTTCATTACTCATAATTTGTCTTACCTTGTATGCGAGGCCAGTCCTCAGCTGAACTTTTCTTTGATCCAGAAAAAAAAAAAAAAACAGCGAAAGCAAATCAAAAAGTGGTATGCTGGAATTGAATGTTTATGAGGTCGGGTTGGTTCAAGTTAAGAAAGGAATAGCAGCTCTAAATATACAACCCTCGGTAGCCCCTGTCAAATTACTAAGGCAGACTAGTTGTAATCTTTGTGGAGGAGCACATAAAACTGGAGCCTGTGAAATACTGGATGACAATGAGTTAGAAGAACTAGAACAGGTGAATTTTGTTAGTAATGACGGGAGGCAGAATAATCCCTACTCTAATGCGTACAACCCTGGTTGGAGAAATCATCCAAATTTTTCCTGGAGAGATCAGCAAGGTGGTTCTCAGGGTCAACAAGAAGCTCAAACGAACCAATTTCCACCTAGAAAGGCTGCTTGGGAGAGTGCCATGGAGAAATTAGTGACAACCACAAATTCTTTCATTGAAGAGTCAAGAGCCATCCAGAAAAATCACTCTGCATCCATAAAGAATCTGGAAACTCAAATGGGTCAACTTGCTCAACAAATGGCACAAAGAACGACTGGACATTTGCCTAGTGACACAGTTACGAATCCACGAAATTATGTCAATGCCGTGACAACAAGGAGTGGCAAGGTAAGTGAACAAGTACCACTTAAAGTCAAACAAAGTGTAAGCACTTCAAGCTCGACCCACTCAGAAGAAACAGTCACACCGACCTTAGTGGAAGAGCACACCACTCTTGAAAAGGAGGAAGAACATGTGGTACAAAAAAGGGAACCACTGCCAAAACCAGAAATTCGACTTCCGTTTCCTCAAAGGTTAAAAAAGGAAGAAACAGAAAAACAATTCGGTAAGTTCCTTGATGTTTTTAAAAAATTACAAATTAACATTCCTTTTGCAGAGGCACTAGAACAGATGCCAACATACGCCAAGTTCATGAAGGAGATTCTATCGAAGAAAAGAAAAATCGGCGGTGAAACAGTGATGCTAACCGAAGCATGTAGTGCTATACTACAGAGAAAACTTCCGCCGAAGCTCAAGGATCCTAGAAGCTTCTCAATCCCGTGTGCCATTGGAAATAGAACTTTTGGGAAGGCTCTGTGTGATCTTGGGGCTAGTGTAAGTCTTATGCCCCGTTCCATATACAAAAAACTGGACATTGGAAAAGTCAAAGACACACAACTGATGCTACAATTTGCGGATCGCTCAATGAAACACCC